>NC_056748.1:228356912-228564927 GCF_019279795.1 Protopterus annectens
ACACACTGTCGACAATTACCAGACTTACACATACCTCAGTACTGTGCACACAACCACAGAATTCCCAGGCTATGTCCTCAAATATAACCTCTACTATACATAACATGTGTAGCAGTCTGATATCTCTCTGGCTTGTTATCAGATATGCTGTCAATGACTATGGTGTACAGAACATATGCACCCCCTACTGCATGACATGTGTACAAAGGTTGACAGAGTTGTGGCTGGAGGCACAAACACAGGGCCAATATTGACATGTCGCTGTAATACCCTCATTCAAATACTGCCGTAACAGGGTTTGTTGCACCATATGTCCTATGTGGGATATGACGTCAGTAGCTCTCCCGGCTGTCACCATCTACTGACTGCAGTCCTCACACTACCTTCTGCATTCCACAGATAGTTGCACCATGGCTGACACATGAAACCAAAGGCACAACACTGCCCAGTCTGCAGATGACCATGCGGATGGGGCTCCCTCATATACATGGAACTGACATAGCAGGTATTGTGACATGTATGACAGGAATATTGAGACAAACACTGTTAAACCAACATTACTCCACATGCAGTATAGCAGCACTTACAGTCTGTAGTCAGGTCTGACACATCCCCCTCCTATTTGTTGCCCTCTTTCCACAGTGTGTATTGTTAGAGGTAAATCCCCAAACCATCTGAGATGCTTTTTGCCAAGCAACAGATCGAGTTCCTGATCACAGTGACTGAAAAGGGCCAACACCACCATGCTGTTCCTAGGTATTGGTGTGTGCTTCCATGCAATTGGCTATGGGACTGTTACCACAGCTGTTCCACATGCAATCAGCTAGGGGAGGGCTGAAATTCATGCAGAGACCATCAGCTGACCATGAACATCACTTAAAATACACATGCTGCTGCCTAAGCATAGCAGGTGTGGGTCTCCAAATCCACCAGAGAGGGAGTGGGGGAGGCAGACAGAGGCAAATACATGTCAGGGAGGGGTGATAGAGTAAAACAGAAGCATGTTTGTGTCACACACCTAACAGCATAGGGTATCAAACCCCCGACAACTATGTAGTGTTATCACAGTTTGATGCAGTTATTGGATGGGCTACATGGGTTACCTGCTGTGGAGCACTCAGAGCATATATGTGATGGTGAGTGACATCTGCAACAGGGATACAGTAGATATACAGTAGGTGACGTACACATGCCTGTCTGCATGAACAGCTGCCAGCGTCAACACAGGCACACTCACACAGGGACGCACACACATTGACACAATTGGCAGAGCAAGGAGTGCAACTCATCACTAGTGGGATTGCCACAACACATCGATGTGCAGATATCACATGCACCACATGGGTCATACGGAGGTCGTATGGGCATAGAGTATGATGAGGTGTCAGACATCAAACAGCATGCTTCAGTATGCCCTGGGGGTTGCAGTGAGTGTGGATGTGGTCAGATGCATCAGACAACACACACACACAAACACACAGTGTGCCAGTTCTGACATGCGTGGGTGCATGTCTGCACAGGTGTGTGGTGATCAACTGTGTCAGCAAGCTGTACACGGGTAGGGGATGGGTATACCTTGGCATCAGACCACATGACAATGGTCTGCATTGTGTCTCAGGCCTGTTGTTTCTGCATTTGCCCAGACAGGTGGGTATTGCATCCCCCATCCAGTCACCTGTGTGACTATTGTGTGTGGCCAATGCTGTGCATCACTTGCCATGTACATGTTCCTTACTTCATGACACGGATGGTGTCTGGGATGTCCACATCTCCCACATGCATGTACACTGACATGTGGAGCTGTACCTGGGGTGTCTGGCCCATGTTGTGAACACAGATTATATTTGGATGTGCCAGTCTTGCCCACCTGTGGCAGGAACTGGTAATGGGCAGCAGGTTTACCCTGCACCTACATTGAGAGAATGCTAACAGCATTCCCTGATGTCAGTGTCATCTGTTCATGCAGGGCATGTTATCAGGCATGGTATGTCCGTTGGGAGTCACATGTGTAGGCACCACGGGTGGTGCAGGTGTCCATTTGGGAACATGGTGGAGATGCACTGTCTGCATGTACATGCATATTGGACAGATGGGCAGGGTGACATGCCCTCTGTAGCCCACTGCTATCACTGCAGAGTTACTATCAGTGGCCAATATGCATTATACTACCCACATATTGGCTGTTGCCTAAGCATGTGTGTGTGTGCTTTGGGTAATAGTGGGTTGCTAACTGTGATTGGCTGGCTTTGATGTCACATGTCTGGGTATGGCTTTGCACCCCAGTCTCTCAGCTAATTTACATCTGTTATCCCTATATGGTTGACATGGTGATATATATAGTAGGGCCACCATAAAAGAACTGAGCAAAACCCCCTCCACATTGGCCACGCACTCACAGCCACCTCTACAAAGGATATGAGTTACACACACACACATCATGTCTGGGAGTAGAACTTGGCCACAGGTGTCACACACTCTCAGCCACCTCTACACAGAATACGAGTTACACACACACACACACACACCTGTCATGTCAGGGAGTAGAACCCCTACCTAACTAGTTTATTACACTACAGCACTATGCAGTTATAGTATGTGCCACAGACATTACTGGAGTACTTCTTCCCCAAAGGTGTATTTCACAATGTATGACATCAGCAGGGTTACCAAAGTAGGGCATTTCAACTGTACTATGAGTGACTAGCCTAAAATGCATTGCTCCCTACACAGACTGTGAGACACACACAAACCATCCACAACTGACATGTGTGGGTATCCAACCCCTGACCAAGGCCTATATCACACTACAGCATGGAGCAGTTATAGGTCACACCACAGGGATTACTGATGACCTGTATCCCCAAAGTTGTATTTCACAATGAATGACATTAGCAGGATTAACACAGTAGGGCATTTGAAATATACTATGAGTGAGAAGCCTATAATGCATTGCTTCATACACACACATTGAAACACACACAAAACAACCAGAACTGCCATGGGTGGAGATGGAAACCCTACCACAGTTCTAAATCACACTACAGCAGTATGCGGTTACAGGACACGCTATGGAGATTACTGGGCTATGACTTTCACAGAGGCGTATTTCTAGGTGAGTGACATCAGATGCCTTGCCAAAGTTGAGTATATGAATTGTATGGAGTGTGAGTAGCCTAAAAAGCATTGCTCTCTATTCTGTCAGACACACACACACACACAGATTCACACACAATTGCCAGGTCTGGGGCTGGAACACCTACCTAACTACTTTATCACACTACAACAGTATGCAGTTACAGAACACACTACGGAGATTATTGGGTTATGACTTTCCCAGAGGTGTATTTCTAGGTGAGTGACATCAGCAGCCTTGCCAAAGTTGAGTATATGAATTGTACAGAGTGTGAGTAGCCTAAAAAGCATTGCTTTCTACTCAGTCAGACACACACACACACACACTGACTCACACACACACAGTTGCCAGGTCTGGGGTTAGAACACCTACCTAACTACTTTAACACACTACAGCAGTATGCAGTTACAGGACACGCTACGGAGATTACTGGGCTATGACTTTTCCAGAAGTGTATTTCTAGGTGAGTGACATCAGCGGCCTTGCCAAAGTTCAGAAAATATATGAGAATTTGATTTAAGACATCTGCTATGAAATAGAAATAGGCCAGGTTCTACTTCCAACTTTAATTTTCATGATTTTGAGCTGGAGAATTGTTTGAGACAACTTGATATCAGGGTGATTCAACCTGATAAGGGTGAGGGAGTTATTATTATGGATTGTCATGACTATGTGGAAAGGATGGTTGCAATCCTTTTTAGTGAAAGATATAGGCAAGTCTCTAGGAATGACTTGAATGTTGCCTATTCAAAAAATACACTACAACTAAGTGACATGTTGTTGGAACAACGTATAACATTAGATGAGTTTAAGTTCCTAAAGATTCAGTATCCAGACATTCCTACAATATTTGGACTGCCCAAACTGCACAAAGACATTCAAAACCCCCTATGCTGCCAGTTGTGGACGCATGTAATTCAATTACTTGTGCATTTGCCATATTTTTGGATAAAAAATTGAAAAATTATTTGAATGAAGAAGCACACCTGTGTATTGATTCCTGGGACTTTCTTGCAAAATGTAATGAAATATTATTAGAGCCTACTTGGTATTTTTTAACAACTGATGTTAAAGATCTCTTTTCTTGCATCCCACATGATGTGGGGTTAGATTGGTTCCAAGAATATTTAGTAAGTAAGGCACTTGCACAGGATAGTGTTAATTTATATGTGGAAATGATGGAACTTGTACTCAAGAACAACTATATTATTTCTGAAGAGCAATTATTTTTACAGGTCAGTGGGGTGGCTATGGGGGCAGCCTGCGGGCCATTGTATGCAAATATCATCATGTGTGAATGGGAACGTAGATTTGTGTTTAATCATCCTTTATTCCAATGTTGTGTTCTCTATTTAAGATACCTTGATGATTTGTTTATCATTTGGAGAGGTGACATGGATGGAATTAGTGAATTTTTGACTTTTATGAACTCATCTACTAATTTTTTGGAATTTACATATGATGTTAATTTTGAATTTATTAATTATTTAGATGTACATTTGATCAAAGACATGGTGAATAATAGGTTGGTTCCCACTATATACAAGAAACAAACCTATTCTAATTCTTTCCTTCACTTTTCCAGTTGTCACCCTTTGATTCATAAAAAAGCAGTAGTTAAAGGGCAGTTCGTGAGAGCTCCAAATGGTCTCTACCTTTGAGGACTTCCTGAATGAATGTGCATTACTTGAGGAAATGTTTATAAGGAGAGACTATCCTGTTGACTTTGTGGGTGACATCAAACTGGAAGTGGTAAATAAACGTTCCCACGGTTTCTATAATCCTATTTTGGGTGTCCATATGTTAAATAACAACATTGTACAATCATCCGGAAATATGGGGGAATCTATGTCTGGGAACTATAACTATAGATTATCTTTTATTACCACATTCTCGGTGGATTCCCATGTCATAAGAGATATTTTTTTATAAAAATTGGGCAGTCCTTAATGAAGACAGCCTTATTAGACCAAAGATCAGTGACAAACCTTCAATTGTCTACAGGAAGGGTAAAAACTTAAAAATTTGGATGGAGAGACCATTGAAACCAAAACCCCAGGGACATACAACATGGTCCATGTCTAGGTGTGGGTTTTGCAATTATTGCTCTGTCATCAATACTGGGGAGGTATTTTGCTTGAATGGTTATGTATTATGTATTCAGGGGAAGTATAACTGTATCATCTCTGGTGTTGTGTATGGAGCCTTGTGCCAGGACTGCCCGGCTTTTTATGTCGGGAAGACTGAGCGGAAATTAAGATCCCGCATTTATGAACATTGTTACATCAAAAAAAAAAGTTGAAAAATGTCCTATACCATCATATTCAGGAATCCCTTACACATAGTTTTAAATTTATAGTACTTGAACAGGTTATGAAAAATAGGAGTGGTCCTTGACAACTTTGGCTGGAGGAAAAAGAGCTGTATTGGATTGTCCGCCTTAAAGTGGCTGGTTGGCCAGGATTAAATGAGCTTACATCCACTGGATGTATTTTAAAATTAAAGGCTTTATTAAGACAACAGATGAGGGCATAACCTGGTTGTTTCATTAATTTTAATTATCAGTTTTTATGCCTTCAACATGCTTTTAACATGTGATATTATGGTTACATATGCCTACATTTTTACAGATCTTTTCTGCCTTTTGTGTGTGATTTACTGATGTGTCTTTAAATATTAATTGAATGTTAATTGAATTCATGATGTCAGATCCTGTGGTTTCTTTTTTAAAAAATGGCTTTTGACTTGCTGTACTTTGTCTGAGGAAGTTTTGATATTTGTCAAGACGAAAGCGCTAACTATTCATTAAATTGAAGGTACCTTGCTTCTTGCCTTGGTGTTATTTTTGTTTTTAAAGTGTTTGTCTTCAGTGGTGTACATTGCTGTGTGCTCTGTCAGACACAAACACACAGATTCACACACACACAGTTGCCAGGTCTGGGGTACCTAACTACTCTATCACACTACAGCAGTAAGCAGTTACAGGACGCGCTACAGAAATTACTGGGCTACAACTTTCCCAGAGGTGTATTTCTAGGTGAGTGACATCAACAGCCTTGCCAAAGTGAGTATATGAATTGTATGGAGTGTGAGTAGCCTAAAAAGCATTGCTCTTTACTCACTCAGAAACACACACACAGATACCGGGAGTGGGGTTAGAACACCTACCTAACTACTTTATCACACTACAGCAGTACGCAGTTACAGGACACGCTACAGAGATTACTGGGCTATGACTTTCCCAGACGTGTATTTCTAGATGAGTGACATCAGCGGCCTTGCCAAAGTTCAGTATATGAATTGTATCGAGCGTGAGTATCCTAAAAAGCATTGCTCTCTGCACAGTCAGACAGACACACACACAAACACACACTCACACAGTTGCCACGTCTGGGGTTTGAACTACTACCTAACTAGTTTATCACTACAGCAGTGTGCAGTTATGGGATGCGCCATGGAGATTCCTGAGCTACAGCTCTCACAAAGGTGTATTTCACACTGGATGACCTCAGCAGGCTTGTCATAATACTACTATGGGGAGGGCGGTGTGTGCATGGGCCATAACCTATTCATGTAGGGGTTGTCATGCCACATGCGGGCACACACGGGGTCATATGTCACAGATACATGTATACAGCTACTAGGTGACTACTTCCTTGAACAGTCATGTTGCACAGCTGGCACGAGCACCACATAGTCTGTCATGCTGACAGATGCTGATAGCTAGTATCTGCATCTGCACCTCATGTGTTTGTGGCCTTTTGGCTGTGTGCTGGGTGGGACAGTCCTGGATGGGTCCTTGTCATGGTGACCCTCTTCCACACATCTATGTCCGTCTACCTTTGGCTTATTATAGTGTGTTGTCCTTTCATATATGTCTGTATTCCTAGCCACTGTGTATGCAAGGCAGGAGTGGTGCATACTGGCATGTGTCTGCACTAAAAACTGCGACTGCTGGATATGTCTGGTCCACTGGTGTTTGCAGACATGGCCTTCATGTGTTTAAGTGTGTGAGCATGCCCAGTATGACCTTTCAGTATGTTGTTGACTGACATTGCCTTCATTCATCTGTGTGTGTGAGCATGCCCAGTATGGCCATCTGTATTGCATGTGTGGATCAAGTCCAGGTAGTTTGTACTGCGGTGCTCACCTTTGTGTTGTACACCATCAGGTAGCATGCTGTGTCTGCAGGGTATCCATCGGTCATTTGGCATTGACTGTTGCTACATTTCTGCATAGCGGGGAGGACACCTGGCTGTTTCTACATTTCTACACAGGAGTGGGGGGGCACACCTGACTGTTACTATAAGTGTACGTAGGATGGGGGGGCACACCTGACACTTGTACACATTTGCTACGACTGTACTGGTATGTAAGGTACTCCATTTCAGTCTGTAATCTTACCTATCATGCTGGCTAGAGACATACCAGTGTACCACAGATCTTAGCTTTAATTACCTACATATTACTTTCTGACTTCCTAGACTTCTCAACTTACATCCAACTGCCTGGCCTGCTGTAGTCTGTCTGTGTAGGCCTGGGGGAGGGGTTACCCATAGGGATCATTCAGAGGCCATAGTACAGCATTTGTTTGTGTTTGTCTACGCCTGTCCTGCTGGCTGAAACTGTTGTTGGGTATGTGCACCTTCCTGACTGGCATGTGTGGGTCTTATGGACACACATGTTGCTCAGCCCATTTCCTGCAGTGGGTTTTGTCACCCTGTGTAGTACTGGCTACTATGGTGACTCCAGTATGTGTTACAGATGTCATGGTGCCACTATGGGTGTCTGCTGTCTGCTGCCATAACATTCGCCCACCCAATTCCCTTGCATGCTCACATCCATACCATAGCTACAGGTAACTACACATTCTACTCCATTTGGCAATTGGCAGGTTGATTGACTTACCCTGAGGGTGTGCCAGACTTGAGAATAGTACTAGAGGGCTGCCTATGTCAGATGCGCATAGTACACTCCCTATACATGGTTGAGCACAGGTAGTGTCATGTTTAGCATCCCTTTTACTGTCTGTGTGAGTCAGAGAGAGGTGTCATTCCCTGGGTCCCTACTGTGTCAGTGCATATGCTATGCGTTGCCTCTTTGCCAAGGCCAGGACATACTGGGCATGCCTCTTTCTGCCTACTGGGGCAGGCTCAGGTGGTTCCTCCTCTGAGACACTCTGTGCCTGTACATGCCTTGGCATTTGTAGGGGGCTGTGTAGCCCTGCCCCATGCTATTCCTGCTGCAGCTGTTTCCACAGGATCATATTGTGTAGCATAGCACATACCATAACAATTTCGTTACATGTAGCTGGTGAATACTGCAAGGCATCAACGGTTGTGTCCAGACATTGGAACCATGACCTGAGTATTCAAAACACATGCTCTATTATATGTTTGGCCTGTGCATGTGCCTCATTATGGCATTGTTGTTCAGGTGTGTGTGCATTTCTGATGGGTGTCATCAGCCACGGCTCCAGTGGGTACCCAGCATCCCCCACTAGATGACCGTAGGGGATGTCTACACTGGCAAATATGTGATACAGCTGCATCAGATGCCAGATGTGTGAATCGTCATAGCTTACAGGGCAGCCAGTACACACATTCATTATAATGCCCTGGGCATCACATACGACATGCCAGTTGATGGAGGGGATGCCCCTGCAGTTGATGTAGGCCTTAACCTACTCACCGGGTGGTGCTTTGATGCATATGTGCATGAAGTCTATAGCACCCACTACCCCAGGGTATTCTGCTATTTGGTGGAAGAGACGCATATTGCTGGTCAACATCTTACGTGTGTTGAGGAAATATATGTGCTCACTGGCATGTGCTGCTATGGCATCCAGGAATTGGTGGAATACTCTGGATGCTGATGCCTGTGAGATCCCCATGATATCCCCAGTTGTGCTTTGGGAGGTACCTGTGGCTAGTATACCTAGGTTTACACATACCTTGGTATCCACTGGGATGGGTTCCCCTCGGCCAGTTAGGTGTGTCAGGTGTGGCCAGCACAGCTCAACAATTTGCTGTAGGAGGTCTCTGTCCACCCTATAATGCTCCACTATCTCCAGCTCATGTAGCCCCTGGTAGGTTATCCTGGGTCTGTACACTCTTCTCCGGCTCCTCACTGTTGGTTGTTCGGCAGCATTCACATCCTCACCACCCTCAGCCTCTTGCACATGTTGTTCTATGTTGCCTGCTGCAGCCCTTCTCATTTTGTAGGTTTGTTGGTTAAAATTTCCCCACTTGTATACACCAGTAGTGTAGAGTGTGGAAAAACCAGAGGGGAAGGTGTTTGCTTAGTTTATAGTAGTGCTCTGGGCTGGGCTGGTCTGCTGTCTGTGTAATTGGCTGATTCTGATACATTTCACATGCCAGTTAAGCTAGTTCTCCTTGATTACCTTCCTACTGCTGTTTTCCCTTCCCACTGCCTCCCTATTTAAGCCCGTGTGTGTGCCACGCAAATGGAGTGCTCAAATGTGCACAGAATTGCTATTTTCTGGTTTAACTTCCTTTTTTTTCCTGTAAGACCTGGTGTGCGGCTCACACACCCACTTACACTTTGTAAAGAGTGCTAGGCAGTTTGGACACACCTCTAGCTTAGCTGAGTTAAGCTAGGAGCAATCCCAAGCCATAGGGCTCCAATCCACTTACAGTATGCCTGACACACACCCCCATGATGTCACCTATATCCTAGTCTTGCACCCAGCTATTTATACTCTTACACTCTTGGGACCTGCCTCACAATCTGGGGAAATCTGGGATTCATTATCCTTCCCCTCATTTGCATAGGATTGCCTGCTAATGCATAGTTACATGTCCCACACTGAGCTTCCCCCCTTAGCAACCATTACTCACTGGCCAGGTTGTCTTATGCCTGCCATTGCCTTGCATGGCAGAATACTGCTTTTAGTTAGAATGCTCATTTTAAGTTTATTTTCTTATTTTCCCCCCAATCCCATTTGCGCGCCGCTGCCCTATGCTTAAACAGCCGAGATCGGCGAAAAAAAAATAAAAGTTGATTTTTTTATTTTTTAAACAGTTTGCAATGCCAATGGCCTTCTACTTGGCCATTGGCATGCTTACTCAGTGATATGAAGCCTTTATTTGGAGCTGTCATAGCTCCATTTTTGATTTTCTAGAAATGTACTCGATTACTAACTGAGTACATTTCTGCAGATTGCACTAGTCTTGCACAGACTATTGCAAGCTTCCTAGATTGCAAATTCACCTCATTTGCATGGATTTCTCCTGCAAATGACGTGATTTTCATACCAGGGCTTAGTCCATGCAGGATTAGTGCTGGAGTTCTCGTGCACACCCCTGCCGGCTGTTCCTGGATCGCACGGCAGACATATTTCCTGCGTGGGCTCCTGCACTCATCTTGCACTCCATGCAAGCTTTTGAGAATCCGGGGGTAAGTGTTTTTCTGTGATGTCAGAACTGTACTACTGATTTATTTTAAGTATGTCTGTGTGATCTCTGAACTTTTGACTAGCAATGTGTAGTAGAAAGTATTGTCTGGTGGTTTTAATTATTTATTATTAAATATTTTAAAACCTTTTAACTGTGGCTGGTTTGTGTAGAGATAAGTTAAGCTCTAGAGTACATTGCATATTTATAGAGTTTATTGTACAAAGCCACTCTAATAAGCCTTGACTGATTAGTCACACTTACCAATTGGATAATAATATTGCACAGTAAAAATTGGACACCCTTTTAAGGGCCTTTGAGTAGCTGATATGTATTAGCTGGGTGGTGGCAGTAATTATTACCTTATAGTCTAGGTAAAAGGGGCACAGCTGGAGAACCTGTGCCAGCCTTCCCCAGAAGTGTCTGTGTGGTTGTATAACCTCTTATCTCAAAGTGTGTGTGTGTCAGCTACTTGGGTAGGGACACAAAGCACTGGTTGGACAGAGAGGGTGCTGGAGATTTTAGCTTGCCCAGCTAGGCTGAGATCTGGATCCTATAGCTGTGCCAGTGGGGAGTCATATTGGGGACCTGGGGAGCAAGGGAGCAAGCAGCCCCAGACTGACTGTGATCTCTGTGTGCTCTTAAGGGACATTGCACTTTACTGTGTGTATTTGTTATCCTTTCCTCTCATATGAGATGCCCTCTCTGGTGTTAGTGGTGAGGATTGAGGCTCCTTGACTCCTGGGCCAGGACACAGGCATCACATATTAATTGGTTGCAGTGGTTAGGATATCCACCTCACATATTAACTGGTGGCAGTGGTGGGATATCCACAACACATTTGTGTTTGGCAGTGGTGGGATATCCACATCACATATTAATTAGTTGGCAAATACTAATTGGCTTGTAGTGGTGTGGGTAGAGTGAATCCTGTAGCTTGTGTACAGTGAGCTTTGAAGGTGTTTTGTACTCTAAAACAGCCATGCAGTGAATACTCAGAGTTCGGATCACAATTGTTTTATTTCTTTTGTTAGCTTAGTTAGTCAGGGTGAGCAGGCAGCAAGTCAGCAGAGGAGTATGGAAAGCTGACAAGGAGCCAGCTGGCGGAGATGTGCCAGGCTAGGGGACTGGTGCATGGAAACCTGACTAAGGCAGACCTGATTGCAGCCTTGGTTACAGTTGCATCAGGAAACAACATCCAGGAGGACAATCAGACTGGCAGTGAGATATAATTCCCTTGGAGAATGGACAGCTCAGCCTTTCTGCAGTGGACTTAAAAATCCAGCTGGGGCTAAATAGACTTGAGTTGGAGGCCAGGCATGTGGAATTAGAAGCAAATGAGTGACTGCAACCTTTGCAGGCTAAGAAGAATGAGAAACTGTTACGTCTGCAAGCTGAGGAACAACAGAGACAGAGGCAGCATGAGAAGGAGATGCTGACTCTTTGCCAGAGTCATGGAGGTAATGGGGAAAGGGAGTAACTGGACCCCAGAAGCACAAATGGTTAGTAAATTTCTTCTGCAGTTTAAAGAGGGGGATCATTTTGGTAGTTTAATTCATATGTTTGAGAGGGTATGTAAACAGTATGAAGTTGACCAAGGGTTCTGGGTACAGTTCCTGACCCCCTTACTCCATGGTAAAGCTGTAACTGCATTAGCTAAAATGTCTGACATTGCATGTTTTGATTAAACTGCTGTTAAGAAATGTCTTTTAGAACTGTTTAAGCTAACACCTGAAACATATAGGAAAATGTTTCGTGAGCATAGATGCAAGGCAGATGAAAGTGTGCGTAAATGTGTTGCTGAATTGAGCACTTATTTCCATAGGTGGGTGAGTGGATGTTAGGTCACCACTTTTGAAGGGCTGGCAGACCTTTTTATGAGGGAACAAGCCCTTAGCACTTTGTCTGAGGACATGAGGATCTGGTTAGCTGATAGACAATGTGCTACTTCAGATGAGTTGGGGAAGAAGGGAGACCAATACCTGGCAAGCAGGGAAGCCCTGCACAGAAAGGGGATCACCAGTACTGCCCATGGGTCTAAAGGAACCCATGGTGGGCAGCACAGACTGCCCCAACAGAATCTGCCAGTAGCAGGGGAAGCCAATAGTCCAGGTATATGTCCAGGACCTAGGGTTAAATGTTTTGAATGCAACCAGTGCGGCCATGTGGCATACAGGTGTCCACACAGGCAAGGTGGGGAACCAAAGGTGAGGGAGCCAGTAAGTGGGAAAAACAAAATGCCAACAGTAGGTTGTCTTGAGACAACAGGGATACTGAACTACCATCCTGCAGATGTCCTGATAGGGAAGGATTTGGATGAGGCAGTACCATGTACTTATGCAGTTACATGCAGTGAGGCTAGGAGACAAGCATGTGTGTCTGGTAGCCTGGGGGAAACCCAGACAGACTGCATACTTGCAGCCAGGACTGCTGAAGTGGTTACTTCAGGGTGGGAGCTACTCTGTAGCCGTGAGACTGAATGTGAGCCACAGCTGTTGTGGGTACTGATGTTCCCTTGGACAGAATGACTGCAAAGGTAGAACTGAGTAGTAGTACCCAGGCTGATAGTGAGGCACCACTGTCAGAGGATGCCAGACTTCCTGTGGAAGGGGAGCTGGGAAGGGTTACAAGGAGAGAGTTGAGACAGTCTCAGCTCTCAGACCCTACATTGCAAGGCCTGAGGCAGGTAGCTAGGGAAGCACCTGATTCTCAAGGAAAGGGGGAATATGTATACTGGGACAAAGGGTTACTATACAGAGAGTGGACCCCTGAGGGAGGGCTAGAAGGTGAGAAAGTACAGCGGTTGGTAGTGCCTAGAGCCTACCATCTGGTGCGTCTAACCATAGCCCATGATATTCCCTTTGCAGGTCATATAGGCATAAAATGTACAAAGAGGCATATTATGCAGAACTTCTATTGGCCTGGAATTTCCAGAGATGTAACAGGGTACTGTAGGACCTGTGAGCAGTGCCAAAAGGTTGGCAAGGCAGGAGACAAGGTGAGAGCTCCTTTCATGCCTTTGCCTGTGATTGAGGAGCCATTTCAGAGGGTAGCTATGGATATTGTGGGTCCTCTGTGTACCCCAAGTTCCACAGGGAAAAAGTATATCTTAGTGGTATTGGATTATGCTACATGATACCCTGAGGCGGTGGCTTTGTCCTCCATTGTGGCAGAAAAGGTGGCAAATGCTTTGTTAGACATTTTCAGCAAGGTAGGTTTCCCAAAAGAAATACTGACTGACAGAGGTGCCAATTTCATGTCAGACCTGCTGGATTGTCTGTGGATGTACTGTGGGGTGAAGCACATGAAGACCATGCCCTACCATCCCCAGACTAATGGTCTTGTTGAGAGGTTAAACTCTACAATCAAGTCCATGCTACGGGCATTTGCAGATCAGTTTAAGAAGGAGTGGGGCAAATATTTTCCCCATCTGTTGTTTGCTTACAGATAAGTTCCCCAAGAATCCACAGGTTTTTCACCCTTTGAGTTGCTGTATGGGCATAGGGTGAGGGGAACTCTAGATTTAATTTGAGATGAGTGGAAAGGTGAGTGAGAGTCTCACAAGGAGTCTGTTGTGGCTTACATCCTAAATCTCAGGACAAAGCTCTAGGAACTCATGGGCTTGGCTCAGGAAAACCTGGCAGAAGCCCAACAACAGAAAAAGGTGTGGTATGACAGGAATGCTTGAGCTAGAGAGCATGCTGTGGGACAGCAGGTAATGGTTCTCATTCCTGTCAGACACAACAAGCTGCAAGCAGCTTGGGAGGACCCTACAAGGTGGCAAGAAAGGTAAGTGATGTTAACTACATGGTGGAACTGCTAGGCAGATGGCAGGGGCACAAATTGTACCATGTTAACATGAGGAAACCATACCATAATAGGGAGGCCCTTGTGCTCAGCATTTGCAGTGGATAGCAGGTGGAGTCTGAGGGAGATCTGGGGACTGATCTCCTCAGTGAGGCTCGGGCTGACACCTCACTGGAAGGGGTAGAAATGTCCCAGCAGCTATCTCCTACCCAGATTTGAGAAATCTGAGCAGCGTTGCAGGAATTTGAGGACATGTTCACTAGGAAAGCAGGGTGCACCTACCTGGTGCAGCATCAGATGGATACAGGACCCCAAAGGCCTATTAAGCATGCCCTTTATAGGGTGTCTGAGAGAGTCAGATAGACCCTGAGGGAGGAGGTACAGGAGATGTTGGAACTAGGGGTGATTCAAGAGTCCAACAGTCCCTGGGCCTCCCCAGTGGTGCTGGTGCCAAAAAAAGATGGCAGCGCCAGGTTCTGTGTGGACTACAGGAAATTAAATAGTCACACAGAGTCAGATGCTTACCCCATGCCTAGGAGAGATGAGGCCCTAGAGCAGCTGGGTGGGGCTAGGTATCTTACAATCATTGATCTTACCAAGGGTTACTGGCAGGTGCACTTGACTCCCAGTGCTAGAGAGAAGTCAGCCTTTGTGACTCCTTTTGGCTTGTATGAGTTCACAAAGATGCCCTTTGGGATTAAGAATGCCCCAGCGACTTTCCAGAAGCTGGCAGATTGTATCCTAGCAGGAGGGTTTTCCCTTGCATACATAGATGATATTGCCATCTACAGCCATTCCTGGCCAGATCACCTTCAGCATGTCAGGGAGGTGCTGGGCAGACAACAGAGGGCAGAGTTGACCATTAAGCCAAGCAAATGTCAGGTGGGTATGGTGGAGGTCGCCTACCTAAGACATAGAGTTGGGAGTGGTAAGATAAGGCCAGAACCTGCCAAAGTGGAGGCCATTCAGGCATGGCCTGCACCTGTTACTAAAAAGCAGGTGAGGGCATTTTTAGGGACAGCAGGTTACTACAGAAAGTTTGTACCCAGTTATAGTACCATAGCTGTTCCTCTCACAGACCTAACAAGGAAAAACAGGCCAGATAAGGTAGTGTGGACCCCAGCATATGAGCAGGCATTCCAGAAGCTTAAAGAAGCTTTGGGAGGACTCCCTGTGGTAGGCAGTCCAGATTACAGCAAAGAATTTGTTGTGCTGGTGGATGCTTCAAACAATGGGGTGGGGGCTGTACTTAGCCAGATTTCTTCAGAGGGAGAAGAGCACCCAGTGGTTTATCTCAGTCATAGGTTCCAACCCATGGAGGAATGTTATGCAGCTGTAGAAAAGGAATATCTAGCCATAGTGTGGGCACTGCAAAAATTGCAGCCTTATCTGTATGGAAAGAAATTCACTGTTATGACAGATCACAACCCTCTAACATGGTTAAACAGAGCTAGTCAGCAAAATGCCAAGTTGCTAACTTGGAGTCTGGGGTTGCAAGCATATGATACGTCAGTGCAGCACCACAGTGGGAGTAGCAATGCCAATGCAGACAGGCTCTCAAGACAGGGAATGGGAGTGAGGTACACATAGATAGACCTGACCCTCTCAAGCAGCGTTTCTCAAGGGTCACTTGAAAAACTAGCTTGAGTTATCTGGGGGGGGGGGGATGTAAAGACTGGTAGAGAAGGGTAAAGGCTGCCAGCCTAGCCAGATAGAATTTTATACATAATTCTATCATTTGTAAATATGCATGTGAATCACAGGCTTGCTGTCTTAAATGAAAAAAATTGCTGTTACAAAAATGTGGCAACAGTGCTCTCTACTGACCCAGTAAAAGCATGTTGTGACCTTTAGATCTAAGGTCGGCTCCAGTCCAGCTAGATGAAGGCTTCCTGCCTATTGTTTTAGGTTCATAGGTTCATAGGTTCATACTAGGCTATCTGCCCTAGGGCATTTATAAGCCTAGCCAGAGTGTATGTGGCTTACACCACCCCTTAGGATGAGAATACTATGCCCTTTTAGGGTTTAGTTTACTATGCCTCTGTCTAGTAGTGACACAGAGATGACCCCCGGGTAAACCTACGATCTCCCATCCACTCGTCGAGATTTCTCTTGAATAGAGTCAGTGAGGGGCTCTGCCTAACATGGACTGGGATTCTGTTCCAGAGTGTAGGGAGCCTCTGGGTTATGAATCTGTCCCTCCAGCATGTTCTATTTATTTCTGTGTTGAGGTTTAAGTCACTTGTTCTCGTGGCTCTGATGGATTTGGATTTTCTGAGGTGGAGCATGTCCATTAATTCAGGATTGGACATGGCCTTGTACGTCAGGCACAGATCACCTCTGAGTAGGCGGTATGCGACTGAATAGAGCTGGAGTTTTTTCAGTCGGGCAGCATATGACATATGTTTAAGACCCTTTATCCTCTTGGTGAGGAACTTCTGGGGTCTTTCCAACTGCTGCAGGTGTCGGGTGAGATACATCCCAAATGGGGCATTGTACTCAATCATTGGCCTGATAAGAGAAGAGTACAGGGGCACAATGACCTCTCTTGATCTAGATGTGAAACCCTTCATGATAAGGTGGGCAATATAGGTCTTCCTAACCACTTTGGCAATGTGAGTGTCAAATGAGAGGTTACTGTCAACCTGGGTCCCTAGGTCCCTGATTACCTCTTCCGACCTTATTGGATTACCGACTATGTGGTAATTTGTCGGTACCTTGTTTTTCCCAAAGGGTATGACTATACATTTTTGGCGTTCAGCTTAAGGCCATGGCTCTGGCACCAATTATCCATTTCTATGAGGCCTCTCTGAAGGATGTTTGTGTCCGCTGGAGTATCAATTATGGCACCCAGTTTGCAGTCATCTGCGAACTTTGTCAGCCACAATCCTCCTATGTTTGCCTGTACCTCAGAAAAATAAATGCCGAACAAGAGGGGTCCCAGGACTGAGCCCTGTGGGACACCGCTTGTGACTGGCTTAGAGTCTGACATAGCTCCAGCAACTCTGACCCTGTGGGTTCTGTCCTTGAGCCAGTTTGCAACCCATCTTGTGACATATGGGTTTACATTTAAGCTGGTGAGTTTGTCTATGATGCCCGAGTGGGGTATTGTGTCAAAGGCTTTTGCAAGGTCAAGGTAGGCTGTGTGAACTGCCTTACCCTCATCAATGGCCTTAGTGACTGTTTCAAAAAGTCGACCAAGTTCAAAAGGCAGGATCTGCCCTTGACAAAGCCAAATTGGGTAGGATCCAATGTCTGTAGGTCCCCATTGTCTTTGTTTATGAGTTCCATAATGATCCTCTCCATAGCTTTGCAGACCAGGCTCGTCAAGCTTATGGGCGGTAATTTCCAGGGTCCGTAGAAGCACAGCCTTTGTGAAGTGGGACCACTGTTGCCGTCGCCACTCTTTGGGTACGTATCCTGTAGTAAGGCTAAGATTAAACAGCAGCCTTATGTGTGGGTTTAGTTCCTCTGGAGTTCATGTAGCACACAGCCCGGGACACCATCCGGTCCCATTGATGCTGTGTTTTTAGCTTTAGAGAGGGCGGCTCTCACCTGGGCATCTGAGATGTTAGGGAGGCTACACTCTGCTGGGATAGTTATTTCTCCATTTGGGGGAGGGAGGAGAAATTTGCACTGAACCTGTCTGCCAGAATGTTGGCAATGTCAGTGGGTTCAGTGTATTTTGTGTCATTTTGGACTAACTCTGAGCATATCTGGGAGTTTCCACCCAGGTTTCTAACATAGCTAAAGAAGGCCTTGTGATTGCCTTTTGTGTCTTTTGCGATTTTTCTCTCAAAGTTGGCCTTGGATGATTTTATGAGTGATCGTAGTTTTTTGCTAGTACTGATCAGAGATGCCTTCCCTTTTAGGGATTTTTCTCTGTCATGTAGTAGCTTCCTCCTCCTGTTGTAAAGTTTGTTTATGGCTGGGGTCCACCAGACCGGGCGCCTGCCTTTGGGGGAATGGGTCTTGGTTTTATTTGGGATTGCATGATCCATGCATTCTTGAAGGTGCCCATAGAAGGCATTTGCAATGGATTCAGCAGTGTGGGTTGTGGTTTTCACTGGCCCAGGGGCCTTGAAAGATACCACTTCAGTCTTAAGAAGTGTGAAGTTTGCTTTTGAAAAGTTCTTCACTGTGGTCTTTTGTGCAGGGGTGGGGGCGGATGTGGATTTCCAGTGAGATTAATTTATGGTCTGATCTTACCAAAGAGGGATGTACTTCCGGTGTGGAGCATTTTGTCCCCATGTTTGTGATGATCAGGTCTAGTATATTGTCTCCTCTTGTGGGAATGGTGACTAGTTGTTCCATTGCATTTGAGTTTATGAATTATAGGAACCTTTGGGCTAGGGTGTTGGGGCTTGAGTAATGTTCCCAGTCTATGTTTGGGTAGTTGAAGTCTCCCAAAATGATGGTATTTGGAGAGACATTCATACTCTCCAGTGTCTTCAGGAAGGCTGTGTGGGGTTCCTGAGTTTGAGAGGGTGGTCTGTAGCATGCTACAAACTGTAAGGCAGTTTTGCCTATGGTTAGTTGCACCTGGATAGTCTCCGATGCTTCGTGCATTGCCACTAACCTGGAGGTGTGGGTATCTTTGATGAAAATGGATACTCCTCCTCCTTTTGTGGTTCGGTCCAAGTTTTGGGGCCGGAAAGCATGATATGAGGTAAAACCTGATAGTGCTGGGGTGCTCTCAGGAGCCTTGAACCAGGTTTCAGTCATTGCACAGACATCGATGTTCTCCATACTGAGGAGGGCTTCGAGGGCGTGCATCTTGAGGTTTAGACTTCTGGCATTGAGCAGCATTACCTTTAGTTTTTTCCACTTGTGTTTTCTAGGGAGGTAGGTTTGTCATTTGAGCCTTGCCTAAAAAAGGCACTATGGGGGTGGCAAAAGCCTTGGCCAATATCCGGAAGCCCAGGGGTGACAGGTGCAAGCCATCCCTTGCGAAGCAGCGTGGCTTGTCAAGCATGTCATCCCAAGCAGACAGACACTGGATCCCCTTAGAATGACACCAGTAATTAAGCCAATTGTTAAAACTGATCATTTTGTCTTTGTACTGTGGCATCATTCTTGGTGAGGGTAAGATGCTGCTCAGGGTCAGGGTCATGCCGGCCTGGGCTACATAATCAGAGAGCTCCTCTATGTCTCTTTTCATGTAGTCCAGGGAGGTGCCTCAGGTCGTTCACACCGCCATGTACAATGACTGAGTCATATTTGTACTTGCTGTGGAGTGACCTGAGTGCTTGTGTTATGTGGCGGATTCTAGCTCCCGACAGGCAGCTTACTGTGACCCTCTCCTTGTTCAGTCTGGTGAGCGGGACGTCAGTGTGCCTGACTATGGAGTCACCTATTACAAGTGTGTCTGGCATGTTGTTTGGCCTTAAGGGCTGTGACTGATTAGCACACTGACTTTGTGAACTATGTGTTGCATGTGCTATGTCTTGAGGTGGTGGTTGCTTGGGTGTCTGCTTTGGAGGCCTCTGTTGTTTTGGTAGATTTTTAATCAGCGCCTCCGAGTATGTTTTGTGTGTTTATGTGTTTGGTTTGCAGTTGTGATAGTTCTATGTGAGACTGGGTTTGTGGTGTGCGTGGTTACCTTCTCCTCCTGACTGGTCTTGCCAGTACTGAATTGAGAGAGCTCAGCCTCCAGTTTGGCTATATAGTTGCATCTCTTGCATATATTTGTATTTGTTGGGAGGAGGAGAGGGTTGTCTGTGTACATGAGGCAATTGTAACATTGCCTCAAGATTCCAAGATTCACCAGCTGAACAGGAGAGGATGCCAGCAACTGACCCTTCGACATGCTAGAAATAGTGAAAAAGATTGCTGTGTAACTGAGTCAGAAAGGACCTATAGGGAAATGGGTACTCAACAGAATTTAGGTGAATGAAGTACTTTCGTTTGTTTAAGAGTGCTTTACCTGTATACAAAATGCTTTAGGAGCAAGTGCTGAGCTTTTCAGATAGAGTATAGGCTGTTTAGATTGCAAGTAGAACAGTTCTAAGGGAAAAATTGAAGAGCAGACTTGGCGGAGCCAGAAAAAGTTTAACCTTGTTAAACCGGCGCTGCGCTATGCGCATCAGCAAAAGCCGTGCAAACGCGGATTTTAAGCAGTGAACTACAAAAGAGCTAGGAATGGTCCCAAACAACCAATTACTAACAGCTTCTTGTGCTGAGGTCACTTCCCCCAAGGACAGGTGGGCTGCTCAAGGCTCCCCACTCCCACTGGTGAGCAAAGAAACTTCCTTCTATCCAAGTAAGGTAATGGACAACACAGGAACTACACCACAGCCCAGAATACAGCAATGCCTGTATACTGGTCTAAACTAGTCGAGAAAGGCGGAAAACAAGGATTATTTTTGGTTTTTTTTTTGTAGAAATACACAGAAAATGCAGAGACAGTGATAAATTAGTTACACAGGCTAGCACACTTTAGTGGGCAGCCTCCACAGTTCAATTAAACAAACAAACAAGCAAACTTTCGACTAAATTCGACTAAATGTAACTTTAAATGCAGATTTTAAAATAAATGCAGTAATCAGTAAAAAAACAGTTCAGGCTAGTTCAAAGTAAGCAGCAGAAGCTATTTTCAGTGAAAAAAAGCAAAGATACTTAAATCCAGAAGGTAGTCGCTTTTTCGAGTTCCTTGTTGCTAGGACCACTCTATAAACCCACGTGGAGCTTGTCTGAGCAGTATAGCCAGAAAAAAAACGCCCAGAGGCGGATTTTAAGCAGTGAACTACAAAAGAGCTAGGAATGGTCCCAAACAACCAATTACTAACAGCTTCTTGTGCTGAGGTCACTTCCCCCAAGGACAGGTAGGCTGCTCAAGGCTCCCCACTCCCACTGGTGAGCAAAGAAACTTCCTTCTATCCAAGTAAGGTAATGGACAACACAGGAACTACACCACAGCCCAGAATACAGCAATGCCTGTATACTGGTCTAAACTAGTCGAGAAAGGCGGAAAACAAGGATTATTTTTTGTTTTTGTTTTTGCAGAAATACACAGAAAATGCAGAGACAGTGATAAATTAGTTACACAGGCTAGCACACTTTAGTGGGCAGCCTCCACAGTTCAATTAAACAAACAAACAAGCAAACTTTCAACTAAATTCGACTAAATGTAACTTTAAGTGCAGATTTTAAAATAAATGCAGTAATCAGTAAAAAAACAGTTCAGGCTAGTTCAAAGTAAGCAGCAGAAGCTATTTTCAGTGAAAAAAAAGCAAAGGTACTTAAATCCAGAAGGTAGTCACTTTTTCAAGTTCCTTGCTGCTAGGACCACTCTGTAAACCCACGTGGAGCTTGTCTGAGCAGTATAGCCAGAAAAAAAACGCCCAGAGGCGGATTTTAAGCAGTGAACTACAAAAGAGCTAGGAATGGTCCCAAACAACCAATTACTAACAGCTTCTTGCGCTGAGGTCACTTCCCCCAAGGACAGGTAGGCTGCTCAAGGCTCCCCACTCCCACTGGTGAGCAAAGAAACTTCCTTCTATCCAAGTAAGGTAATGGACAACACAGGAACTACACCACAGCCCAGAATACAGCAATGCCTGTATACTGGTCTAAACTAGTCGAGAAAGGCGGGAAAACAAGGATTATTTTTTTGTTTTTTTGTTTTTTTTGCAGAAATACACAGAAAATGCAGAGACAGTGATAAATTAGTTACACAGGCTAGCACACTCAGCCTCCACAGTTCAATTAAACAAACAAACAAGCAAACTTTCGACTAAATTCGACTAAATGTAACTTTAAGTGCAGATTTTAAAATAAATGCAGTAATCAGTAAAAAAACAGCTCAGGCTAGGTTTTAAGGGTAAAGTTAATGACCAAAATCTACATGTGGAATGTCCTTTATTGCTCTAAGTGTAAAATAATGCAAATGCAGTTTCTGTCAGCCTGGGAACACCAGGAAGATGTAAAATATGATGTAATGTTTAGCAGAACTGGAGTTTCAATTTAAACAATGAGAACCAGAGATTATTAAGCATTTTTGTCTGAGTATTCAACTCTCAGCACTGCCTGTTGCTCTATGTAACTAAGTTATTTTAGAAGTGTGTTTTCTTGTAGCAATAGCTAGGAATTAGAAAGTTTAGACTAAGTTGTTTTCTGTGATGTCAGAACTGTACTACTAATTTTAAGTATTTCTGTGTGATCTCTGAACTGTTGACTAGCACTGTGGAGTAGAAAGTATTGTCTGGTGGTTTTAATTATTTATTATTAAATATTTTAAAACCTTTTAACTGTGGCTGGTTTGTGTAGACATAAGTTAAGCTCTAGAGTACATTGCATATTTATAGAGTTTATTGTGTAAAGCCACTCTAATAAGCCTTGACTGAATAGTCACACTTACCAATTGGATAATAATAGTGCACAGTAATAATTGGACACCCTTTTAAGGGCCTTTGAGTAACTGATACATGTTAGCTGGGTGGTGGCAGTAATTACTACTGTATAGTCTGGGTAAAAGGGGCACAGCTGGAGAACCTGTGCCAGTCTTCCCCAGAAGTGTCTGTGTGGTTGTATAACCTCTTATCTCAAAGTGTGTGTATGTCAGCTACTTGGGCAGGGACATGAAGCATTGGTTGGACAGAGAGGGTGCTGGAGATTTTAGCTTGCCCAGCTAGGCTGAGTTCGGCACCCTATAGCTGTGCCAGTGGGGAGTCTTATTGGGGACCTGGGGAGCAAGGGAGCGACCAGCCCTGGACTGACTGTGATCTCTGTGTGCTCTTAAGGGAAATTGCACTTTACTGTTTGTATTTGTTATCCTTTCTTCTCATATGAGATGCCCCCTCTGGTGTTAGAGGTGAGGATTGAGGCTCCTTGATTGCAGGGCCAGGGCATGGGTGTCACAACAACATTGGATTATAACATTTTTTATTACTAGAAAAATTCAAAAACATAAAATGCTTTGTAGCAGTGCCTTCACTTTACCATTCTACTTTATCAAAATCCTAATGACAGATACTTCAGTTAACAGTTAAAAGTACTCAGTTCTGGGTAATCAAATTAATGCTATCATATCAGCCAGTGTTTAGTATTCACTTTGTTTTAAATAAACTTTAAATAAACTTTATTAAACAACAAAGGGTGGCATTAAAATAGGCAGGAAAAAGTAAAGTTAGGCAATATATAATCAAAATAACACTTCAGTGTTATAGTCAATTTTCCAATCTGCAAAATCACATAAAACGCATGCTACATTTCAGAAAAATAATGTACATACATTTAAAACTCTGAAATGGATACATGAACTTATTACAAGATATTATCTATCTATATCTTTACATCTGTCTAAAAAGCTAGTTATCAGAATCTCAATCTTTGTCGTGGTAAAGATTTGCTTTAATCCAAAGTGATCAGAGTTTTATATTATTCCTTTAATATTATTCCTATTCCCAAAGAGTACACTAATTTACATAAATGAGTGATTAAACAGGACATTTTCTTCAATTTCCTTCTGGAGGGTGAATTTGTTTTCTATAATTGTCTATACACTTTCAGACAATAGTTAATTCACTTCAAAGCGAAGAAATATGTGATAACTTTTATTTGTTATGGAACTGGAACCATTAGAATATTAAAGTTGTGACTTAGCTGTATGCCATCTGACCTAATATTTTAAACTACCATTATATAGTAATTTTAAAATGACAGAAGAAAAGTTTAAAACAGCTGAAGAGATTTAGAAATAATTGGTTAACTTAATAAACAATATACAGACCCATAAAAGGGTTTTACACAATGTGCATTGTACACAGCCTTGACTCTGGCATGATTTGGAAAAAAAATTCCAGAGGCTGTCTACATAGCCACAATCTTCACATATAATTTCCATGTGTATTAGTGGAAAGAAATGGCAAATAAAGTTACTTCTTCTTTAGTATTTGCTTACCACCTCCACAGCCTACTACGGTGTACTGTAACTTAACAAGAGTATTGCAGTCAGTGCAATGCAGGAAATTTGCAGAGGTCATGGTATACATTTTCTGTAGTCTCCTGGGGGGAGGGGCAGTCTGGCACACAAAACCAGTGAACACAACCAGACACACACACACACACACACACACACACACACACACACACACACACACACACACACACACACACACACATCCACACTTAGTACAGTGCAGAACATTATAAGCACACTTATCTGATTTGTCATTTGTAGCTTTCTTTTATATTACCAAGTTTTATTCTCTCTGTTAACATGACATTGTCCAGTCATGTCTTGGGGGAGGTCATTATGCTTCCAGGCATCAGCATTGCTTCACATGCATTGGAGGATGCCCTGAGGCTTTAACTGGTAGCCAAAAGGAGGTAATAAGTTGAAGGCAGTAGTGCTGAGAAGATGGAACAGTGACTCAGTGGTGGAGTACAGACCTCTGTAGAAATAATTTGCAATGACCCACAAAATAAAAAAAATAAGAGTCATAATTTCACTGTCCATATTATTTTATCATAATATTTGGTTATTTATTGTACTTATACATATTGTGCAATTATGAACGCCGCATGCCTTGTTATACTGCATAATATTATACTGTGAATTTGTACATCCGCATTGATTGCATAGAACATTCTTGTACTTTTTGCATTGCCATTATGCTTTTGTTATACTGCTACTGCCATTTTCAAATGGCTTATGACTGAAAAGGTTAACCTAAGCAGTAAATAAATAAGCAAATTTAGTTGTTTTATGTATTTGTGTTGATAAGCCTTTTTTTCAACACATATCTAAACTGTTAGACAATTCATGCGGTGGAAGTACATAGTAACATT
Organism: Protopterus annectens; assembly: GCF_019279795.1. Classification (NCBI taxonomy): domain Eukaryota; kingdom Metazoa; phylum Chordata; order Ceratodontiformes; family Protopteridae; genus Protopterus; species Protopterus annectens. Next base: position 228,382,059 of record NC_056748.1, read on the forward strand.
GTGAATCACTAGAAATAAGGCAGATTTTCTGGACAGGAAAGGTTTTTCCTTTCCATGTTGGGGAGATGAAATCAGTGTGGTAGGTAGTTTCCACTCTGTACTCTGATCAACATATTAGGAGGATCACTACACTGATAACTGCATACATTTGTATGTATATGGGTGAATTCTTCTAAGTTACCCTGTTGGAACCAGCCCATATGCAGATGGTATAGTGTTATAAAACACATAGGTTCATAGATTAGTACTAGGCTAACTGCCCTTGTGAGGCATTTTAAGCCTAGCCAATTATCCCTTGTGAGACTCAAACCCTGTACCTTGTGTTTGTAAGGCAAACACCTTAACCATTAGGCCACCCTCCCAAACCAGGGCTGGAAGGTGGTATCTACATGTGTCCTCTGTACTCGTATTACTGTGGCTACACTGTGAGGTAACACCACCTACATGGTCTTATTCCACTGATCACCACTGAATTACGCAGGGCTTTAGAAAGTCATTCTATGGAGTCCCAGCTCCATTCCATGTTTTACAAAACCTAAAACTGTAGAATTTGTGGTTACAGCTATACAAAATATGCAAAGGTGCTTTGATGTCATGAGTCATGCGGCTTGACTCATTCAACTTACTCCACTTGAAAATTACTTATTTGTGCTGCTCATAATATGTATTCATTTCATAATACAGCTTTGCAATATCACATTTTCCTATATAAAATATTTGTCAGAACAGAACAGTAAAAAGTTAAAACTCTGACCACTAAAGAGCTTTATTGAGTACTTCTAGATTTAATTCCCTCAGTTTATTTGTATACTGTACTAACTACTAAATTGTGTCAGCTCATCTCTAAAAAGAAGTATTTTTGTGCAGAGTGTCTTACTTAGTTAAAATTACTGAAATGTATATATCTTTAAAAAAGGAACACACTCAGTAGTAATTTGTTATTGCACATTTAAATATAAATAAATTTAGCTGAATAAAAAATATCCCTATGATCAGTGAGACTACTGGTAACCTTTCATGGAGATAGAAACTTGTTTGCTGTAGATCATTTGTTGGACAAAACATGGACATTATTAAGAAAGTCATAATGTCGGACAGGCTGGGCATTTTTGAGGAAATAACAGATTGCTCAGGGGTGTTATGAGCCTGTCAACACAGGAGGAGGGCCTCCACATCCATAGAAGGTCCATTATTTTATCAGTAATCTGTGCCTATTTGTGGAATTTACTCATGATTTGATGTAATTTAATCATGAGGGCAAAGCCAACAGTGTGTAAACCCTGTGATACCAACACACAGGAGTGGATTATTGCTTTTATACAATGGCACTACTTAAAAAAATAATTTCTTACCTTTTCTAAATAATGCTATTGCATAAAGAAACTTTAGTGTCTTTCCATAGCTGCTGAGAAAAGGGTCTATAAGGCATGTACTGCACTTGAGTTCAGCTTCTACAAACTGATGTATGCACAGTATATAAATAAAAACGAAATGAAAGGGTAAATGGAAGAAGAAAGAAGCTGTGTTTATAAAATGGTGAAAGAATAAAAAAATGCTGATACTAATGACTTCCTGTTAGATGCAAGCAGTCAGAAAGCAATTCAAAGCATTTAAGATGGATATTAAAACTTAAGTGGCAAAAACTATGTCACCTGCTAGATTTCCAGTTGGGTCACAGATAGGATGCAGATAATCAAAATAGGGGAAGTTACTGCCACAAAGAGACCAATTGCCAGTGGAGTCCCTCAGGGTTCTGTACTGAGACCTCTCCTGTTTGGCATTTACTTTTCTGAAGTAAACACCAATACCTAAGAGCTCTGGCTTACTAAGTTTGCTAATGACTGCAAGCTAGGAGCAGTCATTGAATCCCCAAATGACTTGTCCATTCTGCAGGAAGTATTGTCTCAAATAAAGAACTGGTGTCAAAATCATGGAATGAAACTGAATGCCAAAAATTCATTATTGTATCTACTGAGAGGTAATTTACACAGGGAACTACAACACTGACAATACACCCTTAGGAGTTGACCCAATTGTTTAGGATTTGGGGAACTTATGTGAACAGTGACCTAACTTCTGACCAACATGTGTCTATTGTTGTAAGAAAATCCGTGTATATCTCACAGCTTATAAAAAGAGGAATTGTGTCTAGATCTAGGGGCATCATTGTCCTCCTTTCCTCGGCCCTCATTAGGCCAGTCATTGAATATAATGCCCCCTTTGGCATGTATCTGTCCAGAAACATGCAAGAACTGGAATGCCCACAGGGATGGGTACAAGGCCTAAGCAACATGTTCTACATGGACCAACTCAAAGCTCTGAGAGGTGACCTGTGCCTGGCATACAAGACATCCAACAAAACAATATTGATGGATTTACTGCACATCAGCAAGTCAGATGGCATCAGAAATACTCAGTTTAGGGATCTAAACCCTTTCTGAAACATCAACAGAACAGTTTGGAGGATACCTTTGCTGTGGAACAGATTCTCCATCCACATAAAACACAGTTCATTCTTGTCCCTTTTCAAGCGTTACTTAAATCTATGGGTGGGAAAAGGAACATTTACCCCAGGACTGCCCCCCATATTACTAATGGACAGAGGCATCTCCTAAATGCTTTATCCGATGCATGGGTCCCCTCAAATTATCTACGGTATGATGTCAGTTATTCTCATTGGGTTAATATATAATTACTGACCATGGGATGGTTAAGGCCAACTTATAACCAAACGGAATAGGTTATTTCAAGAACAAAAGGGGAAATTTGGCTACGCTTAAATTAGCCGTCAACATTAGTTAGCCTAGTACTTACCTATGAACCTAAGAACATCCTGCAGAATAAAATAATTTTGCCTATTAATAAGATTGTCTGAGGTTTGTTGAAAGCCAAATTTTACCATCCCAAGTACCTTGGATTAGCCTCCAAAGAAAAAAGAATGCCTCAATAATACATCAACAATTCAGTGGGAACAGAGTTTCTCCAGTTGTGAATGACTTACCTTTACCTTTCTAAAGGAGAGATAGGTACACTTCACCATAATGATGGGGATACGAAATGTGGCCACGTGTGTCTTTAAGATGGTATCAGTCAAGTGTCTGATTTGACAATTAAGCTATAGATGCCATTTCCAAAAATAAACACAGTACATTGTGTTCTCTTCTTCACAGAGATGCTAAGAAGCAACTAGTAACTGGACTTGTTCCTGTTGGGAATGGTCAATTTACAGTGGGCACACTGACTGGTCTGTCCAACCAATGTGCACATTTTTAAATATTAAACAGCATGCAGTGTACAGTTTCTTGTTTTATCCACCGTGGAGGGTATTACTATGCTTACATATTAGGCTATCTGTTAAATTGTTTTTTAATTTATTTTCTTATAAGTATATACTTCTTTTATATTTTTGATATAAAGTAGTCCATCTTCCTAATGATTCATAGGTGCAATAGCATATGTAACTGTTGCAGGCAGAAGTATTTTATATCCAAAATATAAGTTATGTAAGTATTTTGTGTCAACACACACAACCACACCCAGAAAGTCACGCACAAACACACACACACACACACACACACACACACACACACACACACACACACACACACACACGCGCGCGCGCGCGCACACACATACAACTACAGTGACTGCAGCCAGTTTCTTGAATGAATACAGCTCAGTTGTTTCACTGTGATCAAATTAATGACAAAATATTCATTCAGTGGAAGGTATTTCAACCTCCCTCATGTCTACCAGCTGTCTCTGATTTTGAAAAACATCTCCAATTTTGCTTCATGTTCTTGTTTTTTTTTTTTGTTTTGTTTTGTTTCTTTAGGAAAATCACTGAGTATTAATGTTTCATACTTCTTATTGTTCATATGAAGCATCTTGCCCTGAATTCTTGAGCAAAGAAGTTGAGGGGTATGCACTCTCCCACTATCTCTCTCTCTCTTTCTCACACACACACACACACACACACACACACACACACACACACACACACACACACACACACACACACACACCATATAAACATAACAGGATTATCATTTCTTTTTTTCCACATTGCTATATGTGGCTTTTTAAGGACAAGGAGAACATAAAATGGCTAGCTCTGGAAATTGCTCCTGCAGTCACTTTTGCTAGTTGAATTTTATTTAGTTTTTCTTTTCACTTGCTAAACAGCAAGGTCATGTTTAACAAGCATAAAAAGAAATTGTGTCTATTTGCTTTTTTCAGTCCAAGCTTCACAACAGCTCAATATTCTGTCATGACTTTGCTGATTTGTTTTTACAAGGTGATAAATATCCTGTTGGATAATTTTCATCCTCCAATAGTACAAAAATATACACTTCATCCATTATGTAACATACATTATTAACTGAAGACCAGAAATGCAGCGTCATTAGCACATTACATAAATACTTATATTATTAGTCCATGTTGTGATGTTATGAGGTATTGCCATCTATGCCAGGGAGAGTAGGGCAGTACATGTGTACACATGCCAACATAGCTAGCTGGAATTTTGTAAAGAATTTTATGTTATTTGACTATCACACTGACTTGTACAGATGTTAAAGTTAAAAATATATTTGTAAAGTTTTTTTTTTTTTTAAATGCATCAACAGTAGGTCATGCTGGACAGAAAGAATGTATGCATGTATATTGGGTTGCATTGATGTAACTGATTGTATGTTTTTTCAGAGAACCCTGGAAGAGTGAAATGTTTGAAATTGTGTTATAGTCTTCAGATGCTGCCACAGAACTTAGCAAATCTGTGTGTGTGTATTGTACAAGAGTCAGGTGACCAGAAGTGATGTCATCCTCTAACCAGCATCTGGTTTCTTTGGAACACATGTCACAGCACAGAATCTGACAGAATATATATCTCACACATCCAGACAAACAGAGAGAGACATCATCTGGCTTTTTCTGGATAAGACACTCAGCACACATCAGTTTGCTTTGCTTTAGTAAGCAGTCAGGGAACAGTAACTCTTTAGTTAGTCAGGGACATTTAGTGAGAATAGTTTAGTATTTTGCATCTGTGAGAAACTATGCAACTATATTATTTTTATATCTCTGTAGCTGAAACTATGTTGTTTATTATATTCAGTATTCTCCTGTTTTTACAGAAAGAAAACCCAAAGGCAGTGAGTGTATTCCAGCAGCAGACCCAAACACAATTCCAACCTAAACAACAGCTAGTTACAGGCAGAAAGGCAAGGCTCAGCATTTGTAAAATCCATAGGTTTTATTAAAAGTAAGCGCTTCCGCAGTGTACTAAGGGGACTTAGTAAACCTGATAGAAAATGCAGAATTAAAGTGGATTTTAAGGTTAGGAGTGCATAGGGGAATGGGTCTGAATGACCGTGTACCCCTAAAATCAGTCTTAAAGGCAAAGAGAAATAGATAAATGTACTATTCTGCATTTTTGTGTTTTTACTTGCTACTTTTTTATGTCCTGTTTTTAGATGCTGTTGCTTTAAAAGTAAATGCCTTACGGATCAATTAGGATTCTGCATTGTTATGTTAATTGATACTAAAATTTAGTATAAAAGAAGTTCATTTGTTTTACTTTTTTGTCTGATGAAGCGGTGGTGGTGGCACTGTGGCTGCTTATGAAAGCCTTGCTGCTTTGGTCACACTCTACCATCTGTATTAGTATTAATTTTACACAGTATAATTGAGTACTCTTTGTAAGAACCTTAGGGTAACTGACTGGTGGTAGCATGATTAACTCAGAGTCTGGGCAGAAAGGGGCACAGCTAGTAAATCTGTGTCAGCTTTTCCCAGGTTTGTATATGTGTGTGGGTATATATGTGTGTGTGTGTGTGTGTGTGTGTGTGTGTGTGTGTGTGTGTGTGTGTGTGTGTGTGTGTGTGTGTGTGTGTGTGTGTGTGTGTGTGTGTGTGTGTGTGTGTGTGTGAAACTCTAATATCCAAGTGTGTGTGTCAGCTACTGGGTACAGGGACACAGACCTTCAAAGTGGTCAGTGTGGAGATTTGTGTGGGCCTGCAGAGAAGAAGAGAGTATAGCCTCAGGTCTGGAGCATGCTCCCTGTGTGCTCTTAAGGGAAATTGTACTTGGTACAGGGAGCTGCATCTGAAAATACTGTGTGAATCCATTTTTGTTCTTAGTGACCATCCCTCACCGGAGTCAGTGGTGAGGATTGAGGCTCCTTGATTGCTGTCCTAGGGTAGGGACCCATCACATATTGGTGACAACTGGGTGGAATATTAATTGAACATCAGTAGCCAGTGGGCAGCTGTCACTGAAGGTGCATGTACTCTCAGCAGCCACAAGGTAAACATATAGAGTTTCATTTTCACAACAGTTTTATTTATTTTTGTTAGTTTGGTTTAGTCAGGGAAAGCAGGCAAGGATGTCAGCAAAAGATTATAGCAAGCTGACAAAGAAAAAGTTGGCCAATGTGTGCGAAGGCAAAGGACTCTTGCATGCCAACCTGACTAAAGAGGAAATAATTTCAGCCTTGGTCATAGCTGCTGCACAGACCAGCAACTGGTCATGGGGATGTGCAGTCTTCAGAAACAGGACAGTTCACCTCTTCCTCAGAGGACTTAAAAATCCATCTGGAGTTAAATAAACTTGAACTGGAAGCCAAACAACTGGAGAAGTAGATGGAATTAGAATCAGCAGAGACTGTGGCATTTGGAGGTCAAACAGAATGAGAGGTTGTGGCACTTGGAGGCCAAAGAAAATGAGAAACAGTACCAACATGACAGGAAGATGCTGACTCTTCAGCATGGTCATGTAAGTAATAGAGAAGAGAATAACTGAACCCCAGAACTAATAAAGGAGCGGTGCAGTGGTGCAAGCGTAGCACTGTCATCTCACAGCAAGAGGTTCTCCAGTTCGATTCTCAGCTGGGGTGCCATCTGTGTGGACTCTGCATATCCTCCCTGCATTCGTGTGGGTTTCCTCCGGGTGCTCTGGTTTCCTCCCACATTAGAAAGACATGCATCTGGAGTGTTTCTCCCTGGGCCTCTACTGAAAATTGGCTTCATTCCAAGTCAGACTTTCCTGGTTGACAAATGTTAAACAAATAAATAAATAAAATTTCTTCCATAGTTTGCAGAAGGGGATGATTTTGATAGTTTTATTCATGTATTTAAAAGGGTATGTAAACAGTATTATGCTGAGCAAAGACTCAGGGTATGGTTTCTGATCCCCTTACTCCATCGTAAAGCTGTAACTGCTGTTTCTAAATTGTCTGATACTGATTGCTTAAACTGTGATACAGTTAAACAATGATTACTGAAATGTTTTAAGTTAACCTCTGAAGCTTACAGAAAAAGTTTTGAGAGCATGGACGCAAGGCAGATGAAAGTGTATGTGATTATGTTGCTGAGTTAAGCACTTATTTTCATAGGTGGGTGAATGGTTGTCAGGTCACCACTTTTGAAGGGCTGGCAGACCTTTTGGTGAGGGAACAAGCCCTTAACACTTTGTCTGAGGACATGAGAATCTGGTTGGCAGACCGGGAGTGTAACTCTGCAGATGAGCTGGGGAGGAAAGGGGATCTCTACTTAGCAAGCAGGGCAACACTGCATAAGAACGGGATGCCAAGGACTGCACATGATTATAGGGAAACCCATGCTGGGCAGCCTAAAACACCCCAACAGTGTATACCAGTAACAGGGGAAGACACTAGTTCAGGTACATGGTCAGGACCAAGGGTTAGATGTTTTAAATGTAACTAGAGGGGCCACATACCATAAAAATGTCCACTGTGGCAAGGTGGGGAACAAAAGGTGAAGGATCCAGCAAGTGGGAATAGCACCATGCCAGTGGTAAGTTCTCTGGAGACAACGTGGGTACCAAATTATCACTAAAGTTTGTATCCTATCTTAGTGGATAGAAGACAGACCACTCCTAAGAGAGACACAGCCTCTGACATAACTATTGTGAAGTTTGCAGTGGTTAAAGAGGAGCAGTACTTTCTTGGGCAATCTACACCAATCAGAGCTTTAGGAGGGACCCCATTCCAAATACCTTTGGCCCGAGTTAATTTATACAGGGAGGGTGGAAAAGGAAGCAAGCAAGTAGGTGTGTTTGAGGATATCCTTGCAGACGTCTTGCTAGGGAATGCTTTTGATAATGCAGTAACTTGTGTGCATGCAGTTACATGTAGTCAGGCTTGGAGACAGGCATGTGGGTCAGGTAGCCTGGGGGAGACCCAGATAGACCCCACACCTGAAGCTGGGGCTGGTGAGGTGGCTATTTCAGAGAGGGAGCTACCCTGTAAGTCAGCCTGAAAGTGAGCCACAGATGCTGGTAGATACTGATGTTCCCATGGACAGGATGACTGCAAGGGCAGAAGTGAGTGGTAGCACCCAAGCTGACAGTGAGGCACCCCTGTCAGAAGAGACCAGGCTTCCAGTGGAAAGGGAACTGGGAAAGGTCACAAAGGTAGAACTGAGACAGGCTAAGCTTTTGGACCCCAGATTATGAGGCTTGAGGGAGGTAGCTAAGGAGGCACCTGATTCTCAAGGAAAAGGGGAGACTGTACACTGGAACAAAGAATTACTGTATAGAGAGTGGACTGCTGAGGGAGGGCTAGAAGGTGAGGTAATACAGCAGTTGGTAGTGCCCAGAGCCTTCCATCTGGCACTTCTAGCCGTAGTCCATGACATTCCTTTTGCAGGTCATATGAGCATAAAACATACCAAGAGACATATTATGCAGAATTTTTATTGGCCTGGGATTGCAAGGGATGTAATAGGATACTGCTGGACCTGTGAGCAGTGCCAAAAGGCAGCCATGGCAGGAAACAAATTCAAAGCTCCTAATGCCTTTGCCTGTGATTGAAGAGCCATTTCCGAGGGTAGCTATAGATATTGTGGGACTTTTGAGTACCCCATGTTCCACAGGGAAGACGTATATCCTAGCGGTAGTAGATTATGCTATTAGATACCCTGAAGCAGAGGCTCTGTCCTCTATCGAGGCAGAGAAGGTGGCAAATGCTTTGTTAGAGATTTTCAGCAGGGTAGGTTTCCTGAGTGAAATACTGACTGATAGATGTGCCCATTTCATGACAGACCTGCTGGCTTGTCTGTGGAAGTGCTGTGGAGTGAAGCAGCTAAAACCACCCCCTACCACCTCCAGATTAATGGTCTTGTGGAGAGGTTAAACTCTACATTAAAGACCATGCTACCTGCATTTGCAGACCAGTTTAAGAGAGAATGGGACAAATATTTGCACCATCTGCTATTTGCATACAGAGAGGTGCCCAAAGAATCCACAGGTTTTTCACCCTTTGAGTTGCTGTATGGGCATAGGATGAGGGGGCCTTTAGATTTGATTCGTGATGAGTGGGAGGGTGAGTGTGAATTTTACAAGAAGTCTGTTGTGGCATATATCCTAAACCTCAGGACAAGGCATAGGGAGCTCATGGGCTTGGACCAGGAGAACCTGGTAGGAGCCCAACAGCAGAAAGGTCTGGTATGACAGGAGTGCTCAAGTTCAAGAGTATGCTGTGGGACAGCAGGTTATGGAGCTCATTCCTGTCAGAGACAATAAGCTGGAGGCAACTTGGGAAGGACCCTTCGAAGCAGTAAGAAAAGTCAGTGATGTTAATTACATGGTAAATCTGCTAGGCAGGAGGCAGGGGCACAAACTGTACTATGTTAACATTATGAAGCCTTAGCATGATGGTGAAGTCCTGGGCAGACTGCAAAGGGCAGGGTTGACCATTAAGCCCAGTAAGTGTCAGGTAGGTATGGCAGAGGTCTCCTACCTTGGACATAGAGTGGGGAATGATAAGATCAGGCCATAACCTGCCTATGTGGAAGCTATTCAGGTGTGGCCTGCACCTGTTACCAAAAAGCAGGTGAGGGCACTGTTGGGGACAGGGAGTACTATAGAAAGTTTGTTCCCAGTTATAGTACAATAGCTGCCCCCCACAGACTTGATGAGAAAAGCAGGCCAGATAAGGTAGTGTGGACCCCAACCTGCAAGCAGACATTCCAAAGGCTTAAAGTGGCTTTGTGAGGACCCCCTATGCTAGCCAGTCCAGATTACAACAATGAATTTGTTGTGCAGGTAGATGCTAAAATCATGGGGTAGGGTCTGTAGTCAGCCAGGTTTCCTCACAGGGAGAAGAGTACCCAGTTGTAAATCTCAGCCATAGACTCCAACCCAGGGAGGAATATTATGGGGCTGTAGAAAAAGAGTGGCTGGCTACAGTATGGACACTGCAGAAACTTCAGCCCTGCCTGTATGGAAGTAAATTCTCTGTGGTTATAGACCACAATCCCTTAACATGTAGTAAGTAGTCAGGGAACAGTAATTCTTTAATTAGTCAGGGACATTTAATGAGAATAGTTTAGTATTGTTTTCTGCATTTGTGAGAAACTATCCAACTGCATTATTTTTTTATATCTCTGTGATTGAAACTATGTTGTTTATTATAGTCAGTATTTTCCTGTTTTCTGTTGTATTGCTTATCATTAAACATGTTAATACCTTTCATTGTGGCTGGTCCTTTAGAGAATACTTTTAACATATTGAAAGTACACATGCTTGTTTTAGTGACACTGTGGCTGCTTATGAAAGCCATGCTGCTTTGGTCACACTCTACTATTTGTATTAGTAGTAATTTTGCAGTATAACTGAGTATCCTTTGTAAGAGCCTTAGGGTAGCTGAATGGTGGCAGCGTGATTACCTCAGAGTCTGGGCAGAAAGGGGTACGGATAGTAAATCTGTGATAGCTTTTCCCAGGTTTGTATGTGTGTGTGAAGCTCAAATATCCAAGTGTGTGTGTCAGCTACTGGGAACAGGGACACAGAGCTCCAAAGTGGTCAGTGTGGAGTTTTGTATGGTTCTGGAGAGAGAAAGAGAGTCTAGCCCAAGGTCTTGAGATTGCTCTTTGTGTACTCTTAAGGGAAATTGTACTTGTTGCAGGCAGCTGCATCTGAAAATACTGTGTGAATCTATCTTTGCTGTTAGTGACTCTCCCTCACTGGAGTCAGTGGTGAGGACTGAGTTTCCTCAATTGTACTTGGGAAACTAGAACTTGACTAACAGGTTGCCAAACAACTGTAGGTAAACCACAGTCAGGAGAACAGATAAGGAAATCAAAAATAATCCAGTGGCCTAGGGAGTGCACTTACATATAAACTGTTTATATAATTTTAGATAATATTATTATTATTATCTCATAATCATTTGTGTCCAGCATCTCTAATAGAAGCAATTCCAGAATATTGGTTTAGAGAAAATATATATTGGTATAGCACATCTGAATGCTCTTAGGATTCACCTTTTATGGACATGATAATGTTTATTAATGACATTTAGTATTTTAGTCATTTATGAGCATACTATTGTTTACTGATGGAGTTTAATATATTTTTCTATTTTACTACAGTAATATCTTTTCAGTGTTTCAGATAGAAATATGTACAGACATAGTGTTCACAGATTATTTCTTGCTAATAAAAAGTTAACTTATAATAATTATCAAAGAAATGTGACTTGCTCTATTTTATTTGTGTTATGTGAATATGACAACCCTGTGTACAGTGTCTCATGTTTTATAGGTAAGTAGCTGACATACTATGTTGTGCCATGTTTTCTTGAGAAAAAAAACCTTGGCAAAGTATATAATTTTGTGTTATAATACCACATAATATTGTTACATGATATGATGTAGTTCATTTCAGGTTTTACATGCTGCTAGTGGGATTTGATATTATTGGCCCGAATGTACCAATAAATATATAAAAAGTAAAATGTAAAAAGTTGTGGGTATTCAGAAGCCATGTAGCTGAAACACTACAATGTCCTTAAGGGTTGATTTGCATATATCCAATGAGTCTCAACTACAGGAGCATTAAGGTATTATGTTGATGTTAAGGATTTATATACTTGTATACCACATGATATAGGGATTGCTTGGTTCACTGAATTTTATACTGACTGTTTACCTGTAGGTCAAGATAAGATTGATGAACTTTCTCATTTACTAGAATTGGTATTGTTGAATAACTTTATTTATTATGATGGGAATTATTTTAAACAGCTAAAAGGGGTAGCCATGGGGTCTTCCCTTGGAGCACTTTATGCTAATACAGTTATGGCAATGTGGAAAGCCTATTATCTATTTAATTCACCATATATGTCCCATATAAAGTTGTATACCCGCTTTTTAGATGATTTATTTATTGCATGGTTAGGACCCAGAGACCTTATACCTGATTTTATTTATGTTATTAATGGTACCACTTATTTTTTGGTTTTCTCATACCAATTGGGGGAGACAAGTATAGCATATTTAGATGTTTTGTTGGCTAAAGATCCTGCGATGGGTGCCTAAAATCCTCCATGTTTAGGAAGAAAATGTATTCCAATAAGTTTTTACATTATTCTAGTAACCATCCTTTTCATGTTAAAAAAGCTGTTATTAAAGGTCACATGGTGTAAGCTGTGAGGATGGTGACCCTTATAGATAAGTTTACTGAGGAATGTCAATTTATAGGACAGATGTTTTTGAATAGAGATTATTCTAGTTCCTTAGTAGAATCTATTACCATTGAGGTTGTGAATAAAAGGAAATCTGGTATTTATGTCTCATTACTGAGAGATCCCTGTGGAATCTCCCTAAGGTCCTATACAGATGAAAGGTTTGGGTTGGATGTGAGTAGGAAGGTTTCAAATATTGATGGACCCCCTGTTTCACAATGTGGAGATGGACCTAAATTTATCCATGACAACGGAGGGTCAAAGAGTAGTGATAGATTTGGAAGTAATGCATTTATTACTGCATATACCAATGATAGTAGGGATATTTTGGAAACTCTCCATAAAAACTGAGAAATTGTCTCAGCAGACAGGAAAGTGAGTGGTATTTTGGGACCTTATCCTAAAATAATATAGAGAAGAGATAGGAATTTGAAAGATTGTTGTGATACTCTAATGCAAAGACAACATATAATGGTATTATGAGAAAATGTGGTACCTATCAACAATGGAAGTATGTTTTAGAATGTGATCAACTTGATTTAGGTGGAAAAAGGGTATTTATTTCTGGTTATTATAATTGTTGTACTAAGGGGTGGTTTATGCTGCTATATGGCAGGTTTGTTCTGCCTACTATATAGGCAAAACGGAACGTAAATTAAAACAGCATATCTATGAATACATCTATGATATTAAAAGATGTAAAGATACAAATGCCCTCTTTAAACATGTTAATCAATTTAAAGACCATGTTATTGCTTTTGTGGGATTAGAACAGGTTAAGATGAACCTGGGGGGGGCATGGAATATTTTATTAGAACATAGAGAATATTGGTGACAGATATATTTAAATGCTGCAGCACCCCCTGGAATTAAAGATTGTGTGTCTATTTCCAGTATTTTAAATGAATGTTTTTAATAGATGAGGAGTATGTTTCATGTACTTTAAATATTATTATGTGGTATCATTTTATTTTAATATTGTAAGAAGAGTAATGGACGGATGATCCGCTGTGGCGACCCCTAACCGGGAAAAGCCGGAAGAAGAAAAAGAAGAAGAAGAAGAGTAATTGGGAAGCTGCTGGGAAAAATGATTGTTGGGAAGGGGCTGTAACTTTAAATAGCTGATTATTGTACAACGGTTTCTATATAAAAGGATCATTTGACTGTGTTAATTTGTCTGATGAAGGCCGGATTTTCCAGACGAAAGTGCTTACCATTGGAATAAAGGCTTGTTCTGTTCTTTGAACTGCTCTTTTTTTTTTTTTTCATTAGTTTGGTTGTGTTCTACTGTTGCAGGATTAAGGTACTACACAGTGAAGACAATAGCTTGGATGGGTCTTTCTAGCAGTTTTTACTGAAAGGTTTGTCTTTGTGAGCTTCTCATCTTTTGGTACAGTGGTTATCTCATGTTTTAAGGGTGAGATTGGGGCTACAACACTGGGCCACAGCTATGTAAGCCAGAATGGCCCAATCAATAAATAATTAACAGCAGTTAGTTATATGTTCTTCCATTTATATCCATGCCTCAGAAAAATTCAGGTATCCATAGCTTTACTGTTCATTAAAAAACAACACAGCAGGATAAGTTGAATATTGTTGCAAGTCTGGTTATGATATAAGGTGGGTACTTATGTTATCAGCAGCCTAAGTTTAATTACAGTACCTAGACTTGAAAGTAGGATTAAGCAGATGCAATGATTGGATCAGAGTTCTCATAGGTTCATAGATAAGTACTAAAGTAGCTGTCCTTGTTGTTCATTTTAAACCAAGGCACTTTCCTTTTGGGAGCTTGAATTAACCTATTCAGTTTGGTGTGAAAAAGGCCTTACTCATTATATATTACCCCTTGTGAGAATAACTGTGATTATACAACAGATAATTTGAAGGGACCCATATGTGCAATAAAGCATTCAGAAGCTGCCTCTATCCATTAGCAGCACAGGTGACAGTCCTGTGGTGAAGTTTATATTACCCATCCATAGATCCGAGTTGCACTTGAATATGGACAAGGATGAGCTTTATTTTCCATCATGTTACTTTTTAAGTTCAGTTTAGGATATAAGTGAAGCAATGTTTCAACTGGCTACTTCAAAAATGTAAGGGCCCCACAAATGTTTGCCTGACACAGTATAGGAGCAAGAATAGCATTTATCTTTCTGTCCATGTGAATGGCCTGCAAGGAGAAGGTATACGTATAAACACAATAAATAGACTAACATAAATTATGGCATAGCTGCTTGTCTAAGCTTTCCAACTTTATTACTCAACAGAATGCCATGACATCTTTCACCCTATAAAAGTTGAGCCCACCTCACTTAATTATGTGCTACTATACCTATGTCCCATAGCAGTGGGCGAGAAATGAATCCTTTAAGATGCCTATGTGGTTAATGATGAGACTTTAGGTGGGGGATACAGCACCAAACAAGAAAATTAAAAAAAGCATGAAAAGAAACAAATGAGGAAACCTTAAAAAATAAATTGTTAAAGTTGTAGCAGTAATGAGACAGGGTTACAAAGGACTGGCACAAAGTCAGCAAAGTGGGATCTAAGACACTCATCAATAACCTGTAATGAGGTTAACACTGCACCCAATGCTACAGGTGAAAATATATTAAGTTATCAGTCAAGATAATATGGAAAAGAGAAAAGGCAGTCAAATAACTTTTTTGCAATAATGAAGAACATAAATGATACTCAAAAAATAATGGAAAAAAGTAAAAAAAAAAATCCTCAAGTAGTAGAGAAGTGCGTTACAGGATACTTCACAACATCACAATTTCCTAAGTAGATACTAGGCAATTAACCAATCATCAGACTATTAACAGCATAGCCAGAGCATCCAAACTTAACAGTTACCTCCTAGCCCAAGTAGGGTTACTCAAGAAAAGCAAAGGGTGAGTTTGCAAGTGCTCATTCTACAGGTGAGGGACCCACATCACTAGGCTATGTGGAGACTACAACAGTGGCAGGGGATAGTGGGGATCATTAAAAATGCTAAGGTGGTTAATGATCTGGGTTTAGATGGAAGATGCAGCTTTATGAAAAATAACAATAATAATAAGAATATAAACAGATATATTGGTAAACTTATTAAAATGTGAGAATGTGTAGATATATTGCAGGAACTATGCTTTTAATGGGAAGCTGTTGAGGAAAGACATAATGAAAATACGTGGAATTAAACAACTATGAAATGGCTAAGTTGTAAGTTTATGTCATAATTAATAAGCTATACTCCACAATCTCCAAGTTATTACACATTAAACTGGATAAAATCCATGAATACGTCCTAAATGAGAGGATATGTAAAAGTCACTTCAGTATTTTTAAAACGCCTTACATATATAGTACAATGCAACATTCTAAGGCATGCTTGCCAAATTAGAAAAAGACAGATGATGGGTTATTTAACCTAGATTGCTACTAAAAAGTATAAAAATAAGTTAAATCTTTGTTACAACATTTAATGGAAAAAAACGAGAAAGAAAAATTAAGGGTGTTCCTAATCTAAAATACAGACTTAAAAGAAATATCGCAACAGACCACTGAATGCCTTAAATCCCTCTAAAATCTATGGAACTTTTACCTTATATTTGAGTGAATTTAATAATTTCCAAAGTATTAGAATATATTTTACTTCAGTATATGTAAAAGTTAAAATAAACTTTTTTTACTGTGCATGGGTTGAATCTAGTGTTTTCTATAATGTTAACTAGACGGAAAATCTGCTCTTACTTCTTCACTAAGATAAACCGTTGCTCCTCACTTGCCGCTGATGGAACAGACAACTGGAACCCTCCCAGCCTGAGACACATGGCTGCTCATGGCTTCCTAGCTGCAAGTACTGCTTGAACAGAGAGTCATCTAGAATTTATACATGCTAGCACCTTTGCATAGAGCTGTGTGCTTGGCTGCATATGATTATTTACTTCCCACATCATCAAAGATTTACGTAAGCCTACCAACAGCTTGAATAGAAAAACTTTGCCCAAATTAACTAACAAATAACAATGAAACTGCATATACAAAACACCTACAAACTCCAGAAGAACTCCGCCCATTGAAATCAAACTCCTGAAAATGACATTTGATTAAATTAAAATAAAAATAGTAAAATTGAAGAATAAAAAATAAAACAGAACACAGTCTACAATTATTCAACCAAAAATGGCATTCTGGCAAAATGAACTAAATTCTAAATATCTGCACTACCTAACCTTAAACTAAATAAAATAACCATAAATGTGCTATAAAACTAACAAATCATAACATAGTCTTTGCTACATTACCAAAATAAAATGAAAAACTTAATTGAGCCAGATTTTAAAATGGTTCATGCTTGGTACAGTAGGTATCAACCTTCCATCTCCAAAAGGTGCAGTACTACCTCTCACAAAGTGGAAGAAATAGGCAAAATGCAGATCACTCACTAATGACTTCAGAATGAAGATCACACAATGATTGTTAACTGATCTTCTCATAATTTGATATTTTGATGAGTTAAAATGGGACAATATTATTTAGTATTATTTATCATGGATATTTGTTTAAAAACATAAAAATGAACAATGACTGCTCATCAGACAATTACAGTTTGGAGCAGCATAGACAACAGAATTCTTAAGACTCAAAGTGAGGGACATTCCTCATAATGAGGTGCAGTTGAAAAGTATGTTTGATACCGCAAGCACTTACACTACTCCTGTCTTCAGAAAAACTGTTCCTGAAGTGATAAATCTGAATAGGCAAATGAAGATTCCACGAACAGTAATCCTAACTTCACAACATAAACTGAGCTTGTAACGTGAATGGACTTAGACTTTTCCATTGGTTTTGAAAGCCCATAGAAAGGTTCTAAGTAACAAAGTAGGCAGTTATAGCCAGAGGGTGTATTTGGTGGGGAACAGCTCCATCTAAAAGTGGAAAGCAGCACTGCAGACATTAGTCAGTGTACAGCCGGCGTAGCTACAGTACCAGCTCCCATATACAGAAGGAGCTGTACACCAGGCTCAAGGAAGCTAACTGATGGGGGAAGGATTATGCAGATGAGAGTAAGTTCACTTTCAGCGGTCATCCCAATCAATTGGATGGAGATGACCAAAATGTGCTTTCTTTCAAATGACAGACTTTTACACTGTCATGAATGCATTCACATGTCCAAAAGCAGGTGGCTCTATTGTAACAGTCAATGCCTGGGTAGTTCGGTTGTTACTTGGTGGGTTCATCAGTGTTACTGTTATGTCAGAAAGAAGTAATGAGGTTCATTAGCATAACGTATTTTTGAATCTCATTACCTCTCCCTGGCATAGCATGTAGTCCACTGAATTGCAGCATTTGAGTAACATCAGATTTCATTGGTGTACTCTACCCTGGTATGATATCCGATGGGGGCAGCTGCAATTTCTTTATTGGGAAGCACTAGAGAAGCCTTCTGCAAGACTACCTTGGTGTAAAACAGACTAATATTTACCTCAGGTACCAGGATTAGTAGCTGGATCACGTCAGTCACCCTGCTAGACAGGGGCCAGGGAAGTAAATGTTGCAGGAAGAAATATCTGGGGAATTGTTTGGCTAGGCTTTTATAGGCCCTAGGGCTGACAGCCTAGTACCAACCTATGAACCTTATGCAGGGTAACAACTACAGCCATCTTCCATTTCTTTGGCATGACCTACAGTACAGTTTTAATAGTGGGTCTATGAAACAATGTTTCCTACTGATATTAACTTCCAATATAGCCTTTAAAATTTGCTCAAGGGTAAACTCCTGAGAAGGTATAGATAATTTATCATGTGGGGAAGAAGTTGGGGGAGACAGGGATGAGAAGTTAGAACTAATTTTTTTCTGCTAATGTCCTCAGGGTTGGAATATGAGATATTGCAATGTAACACCTCAGTGCAGTATTGGGTTTTGTTCCTAAAGGCCCTAACATAGTGGAAGAAGGACTTGTGGTTGTCTTTAATAGCACTGACTATTTTCAGTTTATACTTTGCCTTTGTGGGTTTTATTTTATATATAAATTCTATGTTTAGTATTTTGATATCAGCTCTGAAATGTGTTTTTCAGTTTGTCTGAAGGGAGGGAAGTTTTTTTTTTCTTTTGTTATATACTTTATATTTAACAATTATAACATTTTTTTTATATGCCAGAGAACCACAATACAGTTCCAATAAATGTGGCATTGTATTTGTGGTTGATCAGCATCAATGTCTTGATGCAGACATAAAAATGAGCATAGAAGCTCTTTGTAAATGAAGCAATGTTGGCTACAGGGTCACCAAGGTGGGAGAGGCACATGAGCAACATAATGTCATCAGCTAGTTACAACACATTTCTCTTAGAGAAATCCCTAAAGTCTATAGTGTTCATGTGTATGTTGAGTCAAGTTTTAATACTGATGATCACCGAATGGTGGTCAGACCTAATTAGTGATTGGATAACTATCAGCATAGAGTGTAGTGGCGTAATGTTTGTAAGGACCAATTATAGTAAATAAGTCAATTAACATTGCATGGGAGAGCACTGTATGATCTACTGAGTTGGTTGCCAAAGTGACCAACAATAATCCAAAGAACAAAAAGGGTGGATGACAGCTGGAATGATAGCTTGGTGTTTAAGGAACTGATATGGCAGATTAGGTTAAATGCTTCAGTTCCACCTGGCTTGAATGAACATGTGGCTATCAATTCTGCTTTAAAAATGCATGCCACCAAAATTAGATAAATGGTTTGAAAGAGTTACTCATTTGTTTCCATTAACTTAAGGTTTTTGGACGTGTTTACATTTGAGTTTGTAATATCATATCCTGTAGAAGGAATTTTTTACATCAGGCAGCCACGATGGTGCAGCAGTTAGTGTTGCCACCTCACAGCAAGAGATTCTCCAGTTCGATCCTCAGCTGGGGTGCCTTCTGTGCAGAGTCTGCATGTCCTCCCTGTGATCGCGTGGGTTTCCTCTGGGTGCTCCGGTTTCCTCCCACATCCCAAAGACATGCTGTAGGTGGATTGGATGCTCTAAATTGGCCCTAGGTGTGAGTGTGTGCATGTGTGTGCCTTCTGTGGAAGGTTGGGCGCTGGGCTGGCAATTCAACACCATAAAAGCTTCACTGCCAGTCATGAGCAGACAGGTGATCTGCTGTGGTGATCTCTAACTGGGAAAAGCCAGAAGAAGAAGGAATTTGTGACATCATTTCCTTTAGTAGATTTTAAATGTGGAAGCTGTAATTTTTTTTTTTTATTCTGATGAAGTCTCTACAAATGTAGAACAAAAACGCTTAATGTTTTGTATTAAACATTTCTTCAGCTATGTTGGCGATGTTTTTTTTGGATTATTATTGATCTAGTGAGTTAGCATTGATGACATTTGGGAACTGCTGTGCATATTTATTTGCAGTAACATAGGTCTTCCAATTTATAGATGGGTAGTTGAAATCATCACAAATAATGGTCTTTGGTTCTATAGTAAGGGATTCAGTGTTGCTTAGCTAAACCTTGTGGGAAGATGGTGTCACAGAAGAGGTAGTACAGCTTGCCAGAATATGTTAGAGAGTTTTATTTATAGTTACTAGGAAATGGAGGAGTTCCAGCTAATTGTTTTGTTGTATTAAGTTGAGATGTGATGGAGTTACAGATGAATGTGGACATACCAGCACTGGTAGGAAAGATGTCCACAGAGGTGGGTCTGAATGAGTGCTATAGTAGACTGGTAAGGGGCAGATGTCATCCATGCATGGGAATTATGTTTGGGTGATAAAGCAGAAGTCAATATTTTATAGGAATGGGAAGGCTTTTTTTGGGGGGGGGCATTTTCTTGTTTGGACTTCAAGCATCAAGCAACACTTCTTTTATATTGTCCAGGTTTGGTTTCAGGCCATTTGTGCAATTCTTAATTGAGTTTAGTGCTAATCGGTTGGCAGCAGATAGTGCTAGATTTGAAAATAAAGCAAATTAACATTGCCTGAAAGTCCACAATGGAGATGGAGAAACTTTTGCCAGTGCATTAAAGCCCCTAGGGGAGGGGTGCACACCTTCTTTTGCAAAGCAGTTTGGAAACCATCAACTTCCACCCAAACACAAACTGGTCCCCTAATTATTTTCTGCTTATATTATAACATCATTCTCAGTAATAATAGGAGGCTGGTAAATTCTAATTGCATAATGAGTCTCTGATGCATATTCAGGGAGCTCCACCATGTCTCTGTTCATATAAGCCAAGGATTGTGTGTTTCAAGTCACTTATAACTACGCCTACAATTACCATATCATATATGTCATAAACAAAAAACACAGGTACAGGTCAACGTTGTCTTTATTTAGTGTTTTTGTCCCTCATATATATATATATATATATATATATATATATATATATATATATATATATATATATATATATAGGAACACTACTAAATCTCGAACTTTTGAAATCTCGAATTTCAAAAGCTCAAGACCATGTAGCCGAAACCCTACATTACCGAAAGACCAGAAGCACGAAATTCAAAATCCTGAAGTTAAGGGATTTTGAGTTAGCGCTTCTGGTGTTGCGGTTCAGGTAAGTATGTGTGTGTAAGTGTGTTTGTGAGGGGCTTTAGTGTGTGTAAGTGTGTGTTGTGACTGTGGTGTGTGTGTGTGTGTGTGTGTGTGTGTGTGTGTGTGTGTGTGTGTGTGCGTGTGTCTGTGTGTGTGTGTCTGTGTGTGTGTGTGTGTGTGTGTGTGTGTGTGTGTGTGTGTGTGTGTGTGTGTGTGTGTGTGTATGTGTGTGAGGGGCTGTAATGTGTGGGTTTGCCTTGTGTGTATGTTTGTACGATGTCGGAGTTAGAATATTAAAGTAGGGGGGTGTGGTGGGCACAGCCCCCCACATGGGGGGGGTGCAGGGGGGTGAAGCCCCCCTGCTTATCTTTAGTGTAGGGTGGTTTGTTTGGTTATGGGGGGCTGTGTGTATGTTTGTGTGTGTGCTGTATGTATGTAGTACTTTCGCGATTTTGAATTTTGTGGTTTTAACATTTCGGTAATGTGGGGTTTCGGGCTTATAGTTTCAGTATTTTGGGCTTCGGGACTGTGTAATTTCGGGATTCAGTAGTGAATCCATATATATATATATATATATATATATATATATAGATATATATAGATATATATATATATATATATATAAGACTTCATCAGAATAACTCCATATTTTTCACAAAACAATTTAAAAACATTTTCGTCATCCTGTGACTCATCCCAGCCTAGCAACACTTATTTTCTATGCTGTAACCATAGAAACAATTAGGCTGCTGGGATAATTCTTAAAATTCCCTTAAAATATCTTTACCGCAATCAACAAAGTCACAAAATACCAAAGGTTAAATATGCCCTCAACTACTTGTAAAAATTCATGTTCGTCATTCAATAAAATCCCATAGATTTAAGTTTTAGGTTACTATTAATGGATAACATACCATTTAAGTCAAGAGCTTGCATAGTGTTAGTTTTTAACTGCATCCACAGTTCCTGATATTCCAGCCATAAATGGAAAGCATGATAGATGTTATAATTTATGAAGGGATATCAAAAAGGAATTCTGGTGTATATCCAACTTTATTTGGAATTAAATCACCAGAAAATAATAGGGTGAACAAAGTGAATCTTGATACTGTATCTTCTAACATGACTTCAGCCTTCTTGACAACTTTCATTGTAGATTATGGGGAGATCAAACAAATATATCACAAAGAACTCAGTTATTTTCTACCATTTGGGGATGGCCAATGATTTGGAACAGACACCTAAGTTTGTGACTAGAAGGGCGCTTGATAACCAGGATTGAACAGACTAGATAAACTATGCAAGACCATTCCAATTCTAAGTGAGGCACATTTAAATGCCAGAGTTGTAATTATTGCAAGTGCATCTTAGAAAGTAAGTGTGTAAAGATTAAGGTTACTTAATTCAGCCCAAATTTAGATGAATTGTAAAACAAAAGGGATTGTTTATGTTGCTATATGCCAAAATTTCAAAAGCTTTTATATTGGGAAGACATTCAGATGCTTCAAGGACAGCATATACGAACGTATCTATCATGTCACTAGATTTAACACTAGTAACTCCAGCGAAGCACATTGGTGAGTTTTCAGACCATAAGTTTTTATTTTTTGCCATTGAAAAACCAGCTATGATCCTAGAGGGGGTGCTTGCCGTCTATGGGTGGAATATCAGGAACTGAGGTGGCAGTTAAAAACTAAAACTATACAAGTTCTCACCTTAAATGGTAGATTATCTATTAACTTTATCCTAAAACCTAAATCTGTGGGATTTTATTGAATGGCAAACATGAATTTCTACAAGTATACGAGAGCATATTTAATGTTTGGTATTTTGCGACTTTGATGATTGTAGTGAAGATATTTTAATAGAAGTTTAAAAGTCATCCCAGTAGCTTAATTGTTTATATGGTTAAAGGATAAAAGATAACTGTTGTTTGGCTGGGATGAGTCACGGGATGATGAAAATATTTTTAAATTGTTTTGTGAATAATATGGTGCTATTCTGATGAAATTCCCCAAACCAAAACCTCTGCAAGGATGGCAGGTGTACAGGCTCAAAAGGCAATATCAAAAAACAAAACAGCAAGCACTCAACTGGAGCAAATATCTAGTTTTATTGTATAAAAACAAGCCCTCTTTCTCTGAAACACTTATTGCACTCAGGACATTTATATGGTCTCTCGCCCGTGTGAGTCCTTTCATGACTTACAAGAGCACTTCTTTCTCTGAAACACTTATTGCATTCAGGACATTTATATGGTCTCTCCCCTGTGTGAGTCCATTTATGGCATATTAGATGACACCCTTGTTTGAAACACTTGCTGCATTCAGGACATTTATATGGTCTCACTCTTTTTAATTTCTCCAAGTCTTTTAGGTTTCTAATTCCATGATGGGAATGGACCCCATTCCTAAGTCAAAGTACGATTAAATTTCATGAAATTAGTATTGTTTCACTCTTTGATGTTAGCCAAAAGTGCTCTTCGCAGCACCCGCAATGTGCTCAGTAATGACTCCTTCTGCAATTCGTACGATGTTACATGAATTGGTAACATATCTAAATACGATTGTAAATTCTTTTTTATAAGACCAGTTGCTCCTACTACTATTGGAACTGTCTGGGTATCTTTCTTCCACATGGCTCTCATTTCTGCCTGCAGATCAAGGTATTTTATGACTTTGTGTCTCTCTGTACGCAAGACACTGTAGTCACTAGGTGTGGCGATTTCAATGATCAATGCTACTTTTGTCTCCTTTTCTTGGACCACTATATCCAGTTTTCTAACATCTATCTTTTGGACTGTTGGTATTGGGTGATCCCACGTAATGTAAACTTTATCATTTTCTATGATTCTCTGTGGCTCATGTTTCCAGTGCTTTTCAGCCACTTCAATACCATAATGTTTGCACAATCTCCAGTGTAACAATCTCACCACATTATTATGCCTTTCAGTATACAGTCCCTCTGTCATAAGAGAGTTGCAACCAGCAATAAGGTGTGTGACTGTTTCCAATTCAGTTCCACAAAACCTACATATATCTGTTTCTCCCACATGTTCAATAGACTTAGTAAACCAACGTGTATGTAGCCCACTGTCTTCATTTCTTGATGTAAATTCACCTCTCCTTAACCATTCCTGCATTTGTTCATGATCAACATGAAGCTCTTCCAGAAGTTTTCTATACTTGCAACTATATTTATGTTTTTTCCACATTTCTTGCCTTCTCATCTGATCCTTCACCTTATATTCTTTCTTTTGTTTTTTAGCACATTCAGTTGCTGCCTGATTTTTTATCCACTTCTGGTTTGATTTCCATTCTTGCTTGACATCGATATGCTTCTACTAAATTAAGCAGAGATGTCATCTTAGATTTATTCTCCTCATGTTTCAAAACTTTCACTACATTTGGATCTTGTGAGGTCAGTAGATATGTGTGGAGTCCCTACGATTGCAGATCTATACAAGTAATCAATTTCAAGGAAGCCCATCCCTCCTTCAGAACTGGGAATATATAATCTTGGTATACAATGATTTTTATAAATCATTTGGTGAGCATGAAGCATCCTTCTTATTTTAATATCCAATCTATTCAACACTTTTTGGGGCCAGTCAATCACTCCAAAACTACAAGTTAGGACAGGAAGAGCAAACTGATTTATAGCTTGGATCTTGTTCCTATGTGTCAATGCTGTTTTCAAGATTAATTTAAGTCTTCTAAAGTACTCCTTACTAAGCTTTATTCACATTTGTTCATGTTTTATTGCTGATCCTTCATCAATTCCCAAGTATTTATACACCCCTCCTGCTCAAGTTCTTTTATATCACATTCTTGCCCCAAACTGATGTTTTCCTGGTGCTGCAATTTTCCTTTTTTAAAGCTTGCTTTTGCACATTTGCCAAGACCAAATGACATTCCAATATCATCTGAAAATGTTTTGACAATCTGTAGCTGTGCTTTCAATTCCTCATCTGATGAGCTATACAATTTTAAATCATCGACAAAGAGATGAGAAGTCATTATACTTTGTTGTTTTTTAGAAGCTAAATTATAGCCATGACCTAAGCTGTTAAGTAAACAGCTTAATGGATTAATGGCAAGGCAAAATAGCAGCGGTAACAGGGAGTCACCCTGGAATATCCCCCTTTGGATTTTTATCCCTGGGATAATAATCTGTCCTTTATCATGGCTTAATTGCAAAGTGGTCTGCCACTGTTTCATGGTTACTGTAATGTAATCAATCATTGTAGGATGTACCTTATACATTTTTAAGCACTCTTTTATCCATGAATGTGGGATACTATCAAATGCTTTTTTATAGTCAATCCATGCCATACTTAGATTCTTCCCTTTCTTACAGTTCTCCACTATAACTTTATTTAACAACAAATGATCCTTTGTTCCATATGACTTTCTTTTATTGCCCTTTTGTTCTACTGCCATAATTGAGTTTTCTTCTAAATGACTATAAACTCTGTCTGCATCAATCCCCGTGTACAGTTTATACGTCATCGGAAGACAAGCTATTGGTCTATAATTTTTAGGGTAGCTTGCAGGTTCACACTTAAGTAAGAGAATTGTTTTTCCTGTTGTTAACCAATGCGGTGTCTGTTTGGGGTGTGCATATAAATAGTTCTTACTCATGGCTAGATCCTCATGTAAAGTAATTAATACTTTAAGCCAAAAGTTATGTACTGTATCTGGGCCTGGGGTTTTCTAATTAGAGGCTTTTCTCAATTTTGTTTCAGTTTCTCTTGCTGTTATTTCATCCCATTTCATATCCTGTACCTTTAAACTTCGTATTATTTCTTTTACTTCTTCTATCCATTTAGCATCTTTATGTTCCACAGGATCTTCATAGATACTTCTCCAAAATGTATCTACTTCCTCTTTATTTTGCGGTTTATCAATTCCTTTTACCTTAATTCCCAATTCTCTATAAAACTTTTTTGGGTCATCAGTAAATTGCTTACTAGATAGATCCTATGTTTGAAACATTTATTACCTTCTGGACATTTATATGGTTTCTTTTCTTTGTAAACTCTCTGATGTACTAATGGACTTTGCTGTACTATAGAACTTCTGTCACATTCAGAGATCATGTTGTAGTTGTATCCTGGATGAAGCGGTGCTACAGGTATAACAGGATTCTTGTCGGAGCCCTTCAGAGTTTGAACAGAGTGCTGCAGGTTGTCTGTAGGATAACATAATAGAGATACTCCAAGTGATGACTGCTGACTCCAGTAAATGCTCCATTCTCTGCTCCCATTGCTGTCAGACTTTTTTTTTAATTATTCCAGTATTCTGTTCTGTTTATCCCCTCCTTATCATTTACTGGCAGTTCAGTGTTATCTTCTTTCTTGTAACCTGCTGAAACTAAGGTTTCATAGTTCTCTAACATTACTTCCTTATGAAGCTCCTTGTCTTGTTTTGTTAACATCTTCATCTCCTCTGCTGAGAAAGTAACAGCAACATCCTCAAAGGATTCTGAAGCTGATAGAACTCCATTAGCTTTGTGTTTTCCATGTTCTGAGGTATCACCTGACACCAATTCCTCAGTGGTTGCTAGATTACGTGTCATTTCTGTCTTCCAGAATGTCTACTTCTTTTTTGATTTTCATCTTAGTATCAGGCACTGCTGAGTGGATTTCCCTATATTCCCCTTTTAATCTCTCTGCTGAATCACCTCCCCCCCCATTTTATCTACTTATTAACTTTTTTTTTTTACTTTTTTCTCTCTCTTCGAGGTAAGCCTTATTATATAGTACCTACTGTGACCATTAGAGGGCAGTAGTACTTTTTTCCCCCAATTCTTACTTGTTGTAAGCTTCTGTAATTAAACTAGTTTCCGACTCTTTTTCTGTCTCAGTTACCTCCTATACATTATCCCTATACTACTGTATCTACCCTTATCTGCTCTCCACTCACTCTACCATCCTAGATACCTTACTTTGAACTCACCTCCCTTCATTGCTGATTGTTTTTCCTCTGCACTGGTCCTCTTGGCTCTGGCGTTTTGTGCTGACTATTGCTTCCTTTTGCTGTCCTCTTCTTTACAGCCCCCTTTCTCTCAAGTTTCTTGCCTTTTTCCTCTCCCTCTCCCACTTGCTACCCACATGTACATACCTGCCTAACTCCACCGCCCTATTTAACTATCTGCCCCTGCCCTTAAACTTATAAATCCACCCACCTCTCAGGGTGCCATCTTTTTCTCTATCCCACTCCTGGCTGCTGTGTTTCCCTCAGGGTAGCGTTTGCTGTAAGTTGCTGTTTTGAACTGTTTTACCTTGCCTAACGTTTCTGTTTAGAATACTGACAAATAAGTGGCCAACGCCCTCTTCTATCTATGGTTGTTAGTAAATAAGTGTTCATGATGTATTGTAATATGTATTGTCCAATTTAATGGCTGCTGCTTGAAAGACGTGAATATTGCCAACCATTACCTGTACTGCATATACTGAGGGAAACTGGTCTAGGGCTTTCTGTCCTCCATTATCTTACTACTTTACCTGCTATGTTATTGGGAACATTTGGCATTGGTGTAGTCTTTTGCTCGCTTTATCCTAACACTATATGTGTAAGCGTTTATTCACTGTTGTGACTACTACTATTATTCCCCTAGCTAGTTTAATTTTTCATTGATTGTTCTATGTTGTACACCTTGTCTTGTAGATACTGTGCCTGTAAGCATATTTTACTCTCCATAAAGCAAGTGTTGAGTTTTCCCCAATTCTTACTTGTTGTAAGCTTCTGTAATTAAACTAGTTTCTGACTCTTTTTCTATCTCAGTTACCTCCTATACCTTATCCCTATACTACTGTAGCTACCCTTATCTGCTCTCCTCTCCCTCTACCATCCTAGATACCTTACTTTGAACTAATCTCCCTTCATTGTTGATTGTTTTTTCCTCTGCACTGGTCCTCTTGGCTCTGCCCCGCTCCGTTCGCCCTGCGGGCTCACTCCGCTCCCCTACCCTATCCCCAATTCCCACCCACCCCCAGTGTCTTTACACTTATACTTCCTAAACCACACCCCCTTTCCTACCCTACCAATCCTCTGCTTCAACCACTCTACACTACCTAACACTCCTCCTCTTATCGCCTATCTCCTTACTCCAACTTTCTCCACCACTCCAACTTTCTCCACTACCTTTTACCCTACTACCGCCTATCTCCTTACTCCAACTTTGTCCACTACCTTTTACCCTACTACTTTTCCCTATTCTTTTCTCCTTCACAAGTCCTCCTTCTAAGACTTTACCTACTACCAATTTCTACTTTTCTCTTATCCCTGCCCAATCTTTTAATGCAGTTACACAAGCAATCCTATTACAGCTGTACAGCTAATTCTAGCAATATGCCAACAACAAATAAAGCTCTCCAAACTAAGTTAATACTCATAGCCATACTTATACCAGTACTCACTTCTACCTACCTCCTCACCTCCTTCGAAAAGGTTAAATATTTCCACTGCAACTACTCTCTAAAACAAACAGCCATTCAAAACTCTACCCTTATCCATTTTCAAATAAATATTTCATCCACTCCCTGCTACCTGCTAGCCAAATTCCATCACCTCACACACATTAATTTCCATAACTCCACTGTAAATAAATTAAAATATCTAATTAGCTTCATCTATAACCCAGTTTCTAGACTAAAAGCTTCCACCTTAAAAGATGGTGACATCCACCCCAACCCAGGCCCAACCAATGTTTCCACAGTAACAACTCAAAGCACCACTCCATCTACCCTACCTACCTTGACCAGTCTCTCCAACTCCTTATTAATAGGACATCTTAATATCCACAGTATTAACAACAAAGTTGCCTATTTCCATGCCATTCTTGCAATTCATTCCTTTGATATCTTCTGTCTTACAGAAACTTGGCTAAAACCAGGAACTAAGGACATTGAGATAATTCCCCCAGGTTATAATATATTGAGACCTGACTACACAAAAAAACAAGAGTGGAGGAGTAGCTCTTCTTTTTAAAACTGAATTACAGATCTCCTCAATACCCTATATCCCTCCCAAGATAGTAAGGCAGAAGTCCTTATCTCTAGACTGCAACGCAATACTAATAAATCGCTAAACATCATCTTTATCTACCTGCCTCCTGGTAATAATAGCAGTACTATAAAGGAGATTCTAAGTTGGGTATCTACTACTTATCCACAAGAAACAATTATATTATATGACTTTAATACTGACTGGAAGTGTCAATACTGACAACCCTTCCTCACATATTAATCTTCATGGATTCAGTCAAACAATCTCCACCACTACTAGAACTAACAAACCAAACAAAAAAGAGAGTATCTAAGATTGGATTCTTATTAACAAACAACAACAAACTTATAAAGTAGGAACTTTGCCTGATGATGTAAATGATCATACTTTAACTTATATTATAAGACAAAAAATATATATTCCTAAGTTCCCCATGTACAGGATCTCACAGTCCCATAAACACTTTAACCCTGTAATTTTCCAAAATGAACTTAATGCCTGTGACTGGACCCCTCTAAAAACTATCCCACTCGAAGAGGCTGTTAAATATTTCATCTCCAAATTCTTAACAATCCTAGATGAACATGCACCCAAACAATCTATTAGAATGAAGTCTAAGCCAGCCCCCTTGCTGTCAAAAGACACTAGACAAAAGATATTGCTGAGGAACAGATCTTGGGCTAAGTGGAGAGCTACCAGAACAATCTCTGAGCAACAAACCTTTAGACAATTGAGAAACATTACAAAAAGAGCCATACTCACTGACAAAAATAACTACTATTGGAAACTGCAGCAAACCCACCATAATAATCCACAAAAGTTCTGGTCAAGCATAAATAGACTTCTACTCCCTGGCCACTCTAGCACACCATCTCCACTTGGAGCTGATAATAATAACCCCCAGCAAACTGCCAATGCCTTTAATGCCTTCTTTACAGACACCATACAATATTTAGCCCAATAACTATCCACTAACAATGCTAGTCTCCCTGCCTCTTTAACTGATTCTCTACCAACCTTCCAACTACAACCCATCTCTGCTACCTACATCCAAAAAATCATCCAAAAACTTAATCCATGTACCCCCTCTGCAGGCCAGTTACCATCAGAATACTTGCAAAAAGCAGTTAAATCAGTTGCCTATCCTATATCCATCCTTATAAATAGAACCATAAACAAAGGAATTATCCCAGACATCTGGAAAATCTCCCACATAATCCCTTTACATAAAGGTGGTAACTCTAATGATTATTCCAATTACAGACCCATAACTCTCTTATCATCCTTAGCTAAAGTCATAGAAAAATGCATTCATCGCCAGCTAATAGATCACTTAACCCACCATAACATCTTAGCTAACTGCCAACATGGCTTTCGACCATTTCATAGTAGCACTACAGCTCTCCTTTCTTTCACCAACTCCATCAACTGTAACCGTAACAATAATAGCCTCTCTTCTGCACTCGTTATTGACCTGTCAAAAGCTTTTGACATGGTAAATGACTCTTTACTCATAAAGATCATTGAATCCCTCTCTCTAGACACCAAGGCTGTCCTCTGGTTCAAGCCTACCTTAACAATAGGCAACAGGCAGTTCTCTGGGAAATAAGCTATCTTCCCCACCTGCCCGTCTCCCTTGGAGTACCTCAGGGCTCTCTTCTAGGACCTCTTCTTTTCTCCCTGTTCATCAATGGCCTCCATGTAGCAATCCCTCAAGCCACCTGTATACAATATGTAGACGATTCTACGCTCATTTGTTCTGCCAACTCTAGATCTCAACTACATTCTCTAACCCAGAAAGTATTCACCACAGTAGAGGTTTGGTTCTTGAAATGCTGCCTCCTATTGAACGCCAAAAATACCAAGTTCTTACTCTTTACACCTAACAATAAATCCCCCTCTATTGACTTCTCTATCAAATCCAATAGCGGCACCCTTATATCCCCAGACTCTACCACCAAACTTCTAGGAATCACAATAGACAATAACCTCACCTTTGATAACCATATAAATAACTCCATTAAAACAGTAAATAGAAAATTGTGCTCCTTATATAGAATTAAACCCTTCTTAACTCCAACATCCAGAACTAAAATTGCCAACTCCCATTTAATCTCGACTCTTCTTTATGCCTCACCCATAAATACTAACCTAAAAAAAGTTACCTCATCAAACTAGCTAACTCCTATAATAATATAGCCAGATTTGCCACTGGGAACCCATTTAGAACTCACCATTGTCAGAACCTAAAGCAACTAAACTGGCTAGAACTAAAAAACATTCTGATACTCTCCCAACTTACCATTGCTCATAAGATATTTTACCAACCTAATAACACCCCAATACTTTCCAATCTTATTACCCCCTATAGGAATCTCAACTCCTTACACTCCTCTAGTAAACTTCTTGCTAGCATAAGCAAGTCTAATAACTTGGCTGGGGACTCCTTGTTCTCCAATACTGCTGGAAAAAAACTGGAACCTTCTGCCACCTGATCTAACATTACAACCTTCCCTCTCACTCTTTAAACAAAGGCTCAAGAAACATCTTAAAACACACTGGTTATGCCCCTATTGCAACCCTGACTAATCCTTGCTTTCACTACTGCTATTTCCATACTGTCTCCTCTCACTGATCAATATTACTTTACCCTGCTGTAAGTAGTAACTATCACTTGTAAATTAAATAACTTTGACATGAATGTAAATTTCACATTTTCTGTATATTACCACAGATATACTGTAAAGTGACTTACCCTAGCCTGTAAGTATATAGCTATTGAACGCAATTGTCCTCTAGTAATACTCACTACTTAATATTGTAATGTCCTTTATTTGTATAAGTATGTATGATATATTTGTGTTAGTAGATTTCTGTGTTACAAATGGAGCTTTTCTCCCCGGGCCTCTACTAAAAATGGAAATATATCCAGCTGGACTAGCCTGATTAACAAATGTAAAATAAAATAAATAAATAAATAAAAATAAATATCAAGATCAATGAGAGAAACAGACTGCAGAAGGTTAATAAAACCCCAAAAGTCAGAAGCTTGATAAAACAAATGAACACAGTAATTAGGACTGTCCATAGAGACCCATGCGATATAACAGAAGTAAACAGAATATATTACTGTGCTGCTAAATTAATAACTGATAAAGTTCTACCACATGAGGGAAAAGAGGGGGAAACAGCGAATACCATCATGGAAATATCAAATAGAGAAAACTAAAAAGCAGCTAAGACAAGAAGTATCATTGTTAGAAGATTATAGAAGAGGGAAAAGATCAATGAAAATATTAAGAAAGATAGATGTGATAAAAGCAATGCATGGTATTAGAACAGACCAGGATCTATTATGCACTATTGGAGATAACAAACTAAAAATTACAAAACAGGCAGAAAGATTTAGAAGATATGAAGATAAATATAAGGGAAAAACACAAAATAAACAAATTATTGATGACCCAAAAATGTTTTATAGAGAACTGGGAAATAAGGTAAAAGGAATAGATAGACCGCCAAGAAAGAGGAAGTAGATACATTTTGGAGAAGTATCTATGAAGATCCTGTGGAACATAACAAAGATGATAAATGGATAGAAGAAGTAAAAGAGAGAATAAGAAGTTTAAATGTACAGGATATGAAATGGGATGAAATAACTAGAGAGACTGAAATAAAGTTGAGAAAAGCCTCTAACTGGAAACCCCCAGGCCCAAATGCAGTACCTAACTTTTGGCTTAAAGTATTAACTTCTTTGCACGATGATTTAGCCATGAGTAAGAACTACTTAAATATGCACCCCGAACACACACCACACTGGTTAACAAGAGGAAAAACAATGCTATTACTTAAGAGTGAACCTGCAAGCTACCCTAAAAATTATAGACCAATAACTTGTCTTCCGACAACATACAAACTATACATGGGAATTGACGCTGACAGAATTTATAGTCATTTAGAAGTAAACTCAATTATGGCAGTAGAACAAAAGGACAATAAAAGAAAGTCATATGGAACAAAGGACCATTTGTTGTTAAACAAAGTTATAGTGGAGAATTGTAAGAAGGGGAAGAACCTAAGTATGGCATGGATTGACTACAAAAAAGCATTTGATAGTATCCCACATTCATGGATAAAAGAGTGCTTAAAAATGTATAAGATACACTCTACACTGACTGATTACATTACAGTAACCATGAAACAGTGGCAGACCACTTTACAATTAAGCCATGATAAAGGACAGATTATTATCCCAGGGATAAAAATTCAAAGGAGGATATTCCAGGTCGACTCTTTGTCACCCTTGTTACTCTGCCTTGCCATTAACCCATTAAGCTGCTTACTTAACAGCCTAGGCCATGGCTACAATTTGGCTTCTAGAAAACAAAGTTGAAAGCACAGCTGCAAGTTGTCAAAACTTTTTCAGATGATATTGGAATGTCATTTGGTCTTGATAAATGTGCAAAAGCAACCTTTAAAAAAGGAAAATTGCAGCACCAGGAAAACATCTGTTTGGGACAAGAATGTGATATAAAAGAACTTGAGCAAGAGGGGGTGTATAAATACTTCGGAATTGATAAAGGATCAGCAATAAAACACGAACAAATGTGAATAAGGCTTAGTAAGGAGTATTTTAGAAGACTTAAATTAATCCTGAAAACAGCATTGACACCTAGGAACAAGATCCAAGCTATAAATCAATTTGTTCTTCCTGTCCTAACTTATAGTTTAGGAGTGAATGACTGGCCCCAAAAAGTTTTGGATAGATTGGATATCAAAACAAGAAGGATGCTTCATGCTCACCAAATGATTTATAAAAATCAGTGTATACCAAGATTATATATTCCCCATTCTGAAGGAGGGATGGGCCTCCTTGAAATTGATTACATGTACAGATCTGTGATCGTGGGACTCCACACATATCTATTGACCTCATAAGATCCAAATGCGGTGAAAGTTTTGAAACATGAGGAGAATAAATCTAAGATGACATCTCTGCTTAATTTGGCAAAAGCATATCGACGCCAAGCAGGAATGGAAATCAAATCAGAAGTGGATAAAAGCCAGGCAGCAACTGAATGTGCTAAAAAAGAAAAGAAAGAATATAAGGTGAAGGATCAGATGAGAAGGCAAAAAATGTTGAAAAAACATAAACATAGTTGCAAGTATAAAAAACTTCTGGAAGAGCCTCATGTTGATCAAGAACGAACGCAGGAATGGTTAAGGAGAGGTGAATTTACATCAAGAAATGAAAGGTTAATATTGGCAGCCCAAGATAGTGGGCTGCATACACGCTGGTTTACTAAGTCCATTGAACATGTGGGAGAAACAGACATATGTAGGTTTTGTGGAACCAAGTTGGAAACAGTTACACACCTTATTGTTGGTTGCGCTGCTCTAATGGCAGAGGGACTGTATGCTGAAAGGCATAATAATGTTGCGAGATTGTTACACTGGAGATTGTGTAAACATTATGGTATCGAAGTGGCTAAAAACCTTGGAAACATGAGCCACAGAGAATCATAGAAAATGATGAAGTTTACATCACATGGGATCACCCAATACCAACAGTCCAAAAGATAGATGCCAGAAAACCAGACATAGTGATCCAAGAAAAGAAGACAAAAGTAGCATTGATCATTGAAATTGCCACACCTAGTGACTATAGTGTCTTGCGTACAGAGAGACACAAAGTCATAAAATACCTTGATCTGTAGGCAGAAATGAGAGCCATGTGGAAGAAAGATACCAGAAAGTTCCAAAAGTAGTAGGAGCAACTGGTCTTATAAAAAAGAATATTCAATCATATTTAGATATGTTACCAATTCATTTAACACCGTATGAATTGCAGAAGGAGTCATTGCTGGGCACATTGCGGGTACTGCGAAGAGCACTTTTGGCTAACATCAAAGAGTGAAAAAAAAACTAATTTCATGAACTTTAATCGTACTCTGACTTAGGAAAGGGGTCCAGTCCCGTCATGGTATTAGAAACCCAAAAGACTTGGAGAAATCAGAAAAAGGAGAGACCATATAAATGTCCTGAATGCAATAAGTGTTTCAGAGAAAGAGGTGCTCTAGTAGGTCATGAAAGAACTCACATGGGGGAGAGACCATATAAATGTCCTGAATGCAATAGGTGTTTCAGAGAAAGAGGTGCTCTAGTAAGTCATGAAAGGACTCACTCGGGCGAGAGACCATATAAATGTCCTGAATGCAATAAGTGTTTCAGAGAAAGAGGTGCTTGGTTTTGTACATTAAAACTAGATATTTGTTCCAGTTGAGTGCTGGCTGTTTTGTTTTTTGTTATTCTGATCAGGTCTCCTATATATGAGGGATGAATGCTCTAAATAAAGATGATGTCAACCTGTACCCAGTGTGTGTTGTTTGTTTATGACTTTTTAGTTTGTATTGTGTGTTTGCAGAGGTTACATGTCACATATGTGCATGGGAAGAATGGACTCAAGTGTGCTACTAATACGTCTTTTTCTAGAACCCAAGAAGCACTCGCTGTCACCCTTTGTTGTTCAGCCTAGTGTACATCTATGTGCCTGATTATGGACACACCTATGACTAGGACATTACCATGGGAAATTGTTGGCCAGCAAAACCTTAAGGATTTGGAGGCTCCAGCCTGGTGACCCTTATTAATCTTAACAGGGTTTGTGTTAGATGGTTTTGTATGTGAAGGTAGAGTGTCTATGTGCTTTGCACCTCAGAAGCCTTCAAGGCTTAGGAGAGATGTTTTAAGTACCACAGCAAAGGAAGGCTTAATTTTGGTTAGGAGTACAGTGGTGTGGAGTGAATATGGATCCTGACAACCTGCTATATAGTAATAGTATATACTGAAGATTGGCTAGCCTTCAGATTTGAAAGATATCTGCACCTCTCACATGTAGAATTAATGTCAAACAAAAGTAAGTGGCAATACGCTATAGGAAGTTTGTTCAAAGACTAAGTGTACTTAGTGCTAATAGGCTGGTAACAGAAAGTGTAAAGGAAGTCTGTGTTCCCATGAATGCCTTAAATTAGAATGTATTAGAACAGTAAGTAAAACAGCACTAAAGTTTTATCTGTGGTAAGCATCTAACAGAAACTGTAGTTAATGGTAGCAGAGAGATTTGCAATTTATTTAAATACTTAGCAACGGGATTTCCAATGTTTTACCTAATGAATTCAAAAGCAAAATAGTTGCAAGGAAATTTGCTGTTAATGTGGCACACCAATCAGTAGGATTTTCAATTCTCATACTATTTACTCAGAAAATGAGGTAGGATAGTAGTTTAGTAGTCGTTACCCCCCCCCCCTCCCCAATAATTTAATGCTGATGGCAATCTGCCTTATCATTAGGATTCCAGCTCTAGGTCTAGGCTATTGTCAGAACTCCACAAATTTCACTTCTAATGATGCCTGCTATAAAATGTGCTGTAACCCAAAATTACACAATGTGCAGGTTTGTGTGATCCAGCCAAACTGAACACAGAAGAGCACAGTTCATAGCAATTTAAACAGCAAGAAATTTGAATCATCCAATCACTAACAGCTTTGTACTCCTTCTGAGCATCAAGATGTTACCCTTGATACAAAAAACTTCCTTTCTCTTACTAAACAGATATTTTTTTTGCTAGAGTAAGCAGATGAATTGGCATTAACACATTGCATGAATAAATTTAAATCATATTACTTCCAAGTTCTTTTCACTCAGAAAGCAAATCAGATATGAAGCAGAACAAGCAGTTTAAAAAGGCAGCAGTATCTGTTGCAATTTACAACAAATAAATACAATTAAATTAAGTCACTTCCTTGATAGCTGAGGGAATGTCAATATAGTCAAGTCTGGTATAAAGCAATTCCAGCAGCAGGAGTCTTGCTCTGCAGTTATGTGTAGCTGGATGAAGTGCAGCTTTTAGATAACTAATGTGTGTATATTGCATACATATATTTACCCTGGTTTACTATAATTATTTTGAAAGGCACAACATTTGCCATTCAAAATAACAAAAAGTTAAACCGAAACCAAACATTTCTAACGTACACAATGTCGCCCCAAATGATCGGCACATTTGGGTGGATATTGTCGCCAAAAATGTCACATGATAGCCATATAGGAGCTGATGTAAATCAAACTCCTATATGACATATCATGTTTTTGCAGGGGGCAAGCCCCCCTGCATTCCCCTGTGGGGGGGCTGTGCCCCCCACCCTCTGCTACTAATATATTCCAACTCTGAGATTGCACTACAGTAGAGATATGGATGAATTTCTGATCCCCACTGTACCGCGATCTCCATACATATAGCTGAACACACTTATGCGAATGTACTACTTCATTCGCATAAGTGCATTTGACTATCCAATACACTCTTCATTTTGTGCACGATATTCTGATTTTTGGCACCATAACTGCCGACAGAATGTCCTTCACACAAATGATAGTAAACCATTTACCCCTCTATATATATGTTGGTGTGTGTCATGACACTGAAAACTCATAACACTGAAACCCATAAGGTCAAGCCCATTTCATTAAAAACCCGTAACACTGAAAACTCATTTCATTGAAAAGTGTAGAACTGTATTGAACTGTGTAGAATGCCCATCTGTGTGAAGCTGACTTTGTCTATTACACAGTTTAAGCACAACCTACACCAATGGATGGGGAATAGGAAATTTACACTTGGCCTGGCACCCATGCTCCTTATGGACAGAGGTAGCTTATAAATGCCTGGCCCTCAATGTCCTATTTGGATATAGGACATCATTATTCTTTAGGGAAAACTTGGCTAGGCTTAAAAAAAAACCCATGTTCATTAGTCTTCTAACAACCTATGAATCTTTGAACAAGATGGTGCAGGGGGTCAGTTTTGTGTTTCTCCTTTTTTTCTACAATTCTTGATTCTTTCTTTTGAGTTTTCTACCTTTCATGCGATATATATATATATATATATATATATATATATATATATATATATATATACACACACACACACACACACACACACACACACACACACATATATATATATATATATATATATATCTATGTATATATAAAAGCATATACATATACTTATACAAATAATATGTGTGTG
Source organism: Protopterus annectens (assembly GCF_019279795.1). Lineage (NCBI taxonomy): Eukaryota > Metazoa > Chordata > Ceratodontiformes > Protopteridae > Protopterus > Protopterus annectens. The sequence goes on from NC_056748.1 coordinate 228,420,178, forward strand.
ACTGTAAATGTACATAAATTCATACACACGCACACACACACACACACACACACACACACACACACACACACACACACACACATATATATATATAATTAAAATTCACTTGGTCGAACACTCACATGTGTGACTTCTACTTGAAATGTAATTGTAATGCATTGTTTGGTTGAACGTAAATTTATGGAAATATCAGACTGAGTGATTTCTGGGTTGGTCGACAAAGGTAAGTGGCTTTGTGGGTGGTCTTGGAGTGTCAGGCTAGGGGATTCATTTAGTGTGTATGTTAGTGTGCATGTTTTAGGGTCAGGGTAAGGATTAAGTAAGGGGATAGGTTTAGTGTTTTGTGTGTCTGTGTGTGTGTGTGTGTGTGTGTGTGTGTGTGTGTGTGTGTGTGTGTGTGTGTGTGTGTGTGTGTGTGTGTGTATGTGCATAGTGAGCTTTGAGCTGCTTTGTTTAGTGGTAGTGTTAAAGAAAGATTTTTCTTAAGGTAAGGTACACAGTTAGACTTAGGGCAGGGTTAGGGTTAGCACTAATGTTGTGCAAGGAGGCAAATCTAAGCTGAATATGTGGTAAGGTTATGGTAAATGTATCAGCAAAGAGAAATTTGTTTCCTTTCTTGATATACTTGGTGTTGGTTACTTTGGTTTTCAATACTATGAATGGCCAACATGGCAAAAACTATGGTATGTTGGAGAATTCCTATCATTCCAAGATAGAAGATTATAATCACACCACTGATAGTAACCAAGTTGTGAATGTACTTAGGAAATGGAAATGGATTCAAGAAATTTACCTTGAGAGTAAATGCATGAGAATACATTAAGAAATGCTATTGGCGGAGACCCAGCTATAATGCTCTGTAATACATAAACAGTTTTAACTGTCCTAATGTACTACAAGCTAAAAAAGTGTGCAAACATGACAACTTTAAAAGCTGTCACACATTTTGCACTGCCACACAAATGGCAGCCAGAAGGAAAGTGCATAAGTTATTAACCATTACTTTTAAAACTAAAACTTCTTAACACTGCAATCCATTGTTTTGTTTGCAGCAAAGTATATTCTATCTTTTAAAGCTGTCTGTTATTTTTTATGTATTTCAGAATATAATCAGTGTTCTCCATGTATTATATATCAGATTATGATGCAGTCTCTGATCATAATCAAGTTAATATGCACTTTTGGCAGGGATGTCAAGAAATTCACCTCATGAGTGGAACAAAACACAAAGAGTAAATTTTGACATCCAGTTCTAAATTCTAGCACTCACAACAACTGAGTTATATTTGATGAGACACAATCATAATTCTATAGTTTAGACAGAATTTTATCTTCTCTGATATACTAGATACAGAAAAAGGGTAAGAGCAAGAGGTGGTTTGCAGCTTTGGAACAAATAAAACAACACTGTCTCAGACAGAGGCCAGAAGCTAAATGCCTCTCTGATGAATGAACAGTTTTCAAAGCTGTTAGACATTGTACATTACCATACCTTTTGACAGTGAACTGTATTGCAGCTTTTAACACTGTTTTAGCTTTTTCTGCTGTTCTGTGGCAGCCAGTACTTGACAGTTTTATGCCCTACAATGAAACTAGAGTTTAATAGTTCTGGGAAATACTTAACAAAATTTTGTTAAACAACCTTCTTACTTCAAAAAAGGTGACCAACAAAGTTGTTTTTCCTGAATTGATGGTATAATCACAGGACTCCATGTACTGCAAACTGCTATGATGAGTGACCCAATAAAAGTCCTCTGTGTTTTGTATATTATAATTCCTTTACCAGGTTGCAGTAGCAATACTGCTGTATCACTTTGTATTCAGTCTTTGACATATATGTTATTCTTTACCAGTATTAACTTCCATCAACTTTTATTAAAAATGTACATTACAATCCACAATATCTATCCCATAACATCTAGAAAATAACCCTCTTTTTATTTTATACATTAAACTATGATAATTCTGAATAAATATTGCTGTTTTCTGCTGTGGTAATTTTGCTTCTGAAACTGATCATGCTGTTCCCTTTTGCTGGAGAAGGGGGTACTGCCGATGCTGTCTCTTGCTTGAATTACTGTCATATACATAGCAGTGTAAACATTAATTGGCCTGTGTGCAGATGTGATCCGTTTTAAACATGGTGTGTTTCTGAACACCACTGGTCTGTCGTGCTGAGCTATGATGCAATAAGCCTGCCTTGAACTATGCTATATATTTGATACAGTTTCCAGAATATCTGAGCAGTAGCCCCTTTGCTTATTTTATACATCAGAGTGTGCTGTTTCTGATATAAAAACCCTATTTTGTGATGTGGTTATTTTGTATCTGAAAGTAGCCTAGCCACTTCCCCTTTTAGAAAAGAGGCTACTGTTGCTGTTGCTTCAGGCTTGAATAACTTCTGGATGCGTAGTATTACTAGATTTAATTGGCTTGTGTACTCCAGTGGTCCGTGTTGCTAATGGGTAGGGCAAAGTGAACTCTGAAAATCGTAATTTACTACAGCTACTCAGAATTTTGTGGCACCCTGTCATTTTACTTTAAAAACCTGTCTTTTCCACTAAAAGCAGGTCAGTTAAGAGGTATGTCTCCCCTTCACCTTTGCTAGCCATGCAGATAAAAAGACATTTTGTAGGTTTGCAGAAACTTCTAGATCACCGGGAAAAAAAAATAAAATAGCTGTAAATAGCAGTAAATCCTCAAGAAGAAGGAAAACGCTAAAAATATAGCTGCAGACTGTAGTAAAAGGTGGCCCCAAGTGTTTGATGTTTTCATTTGCAGAAAATACTGAAATATAATGAAAGTAACAAACAACCAAGAGGAGAGTCAGAGCTAGCAAAAGTACACCCTCAAAACTCAGCTAGCACCTTGGGATCTCATAGTCAAGAAACATTCCTACAAGAGCTGGAGTTCCTTAAATAAGGAAAAGGGGAATTCAGTAGTACGAAGTCTACTTAAAAGTCTTTAAAGGTAGAGAAAGAAATGACAATTCATGTTATTAGATAAAAAAGTTAAAGTAAAGCAACTGCCTACCCTTTTAGTAAGACTGATATTGCATATTGATATATGTGAGAATAGTCGGGTCAGGTACTGGAGACAGATAACACAATATTAAAGATTAAGGGCATCTTTCTTCTGTGCCACTAGATTTGTACCTCAGTTAAGATTTCAAGCATCAAGTAAATTAAATCAATACTAAGTGCATCACAATGCAATGGTGCAGATTAACTCCTCAGAGCAATCCAGAATATGGGGATGGAGCTGGAATTCGTGCCAGCCTTCTCTACAGCTTAGTGTGCTCTCTTACATAGTACCTAGGGGTTATTCAGTTTGTTTTCATAATCATCTATGAACCAGTCATTTATGGAGAGTGCAGCTTAAAAGTCATTTCCAGCAGCAGGAAGAATTTTCCTGTCAGTCAATTTTCTATGATAGTCACTGCAGAGGTAAAGATGATTCCCTTGTCAGTCAATTTTCTATGATAGTCACTATGGAGAAAAATATAACTGTTGTCTGTAAGCAAAGAAAATAATTATCCAAGTCAGGTTTCTGCTACTGATAAGTCATCAGTTTGTTTCGGAAAAAAAAGCTTCTATACAGGGATAAAGTCTTGACTCTGCCATTGACCACCCAACAGAGAATAATGCCTCAAGTGACTGTAGAAACCTGCAGGGGGAATGGGAGACAGCAGCCACTGCCAGCTCCCACATCCTGAAAAAAGGGGAAGGAGTCCTACTAGCTGTATGATTAACACCTAGTGGAAGTACTAGGTGTTTCTCTGTGGAGGTTGAGCCTGCTGAGCCTACCTTGTTGGTAGTTGAGTAGAATCTGTTAGGCAGAGGCACACTACCTCTGAGGGGACACAAGTAACAAAGCTCAGAGGAGGTGCTGTGGGGTGAGGGGTGATGTTACCAAGGAGACAGAGGGCAAGCTGGTCTGCTCATTATCAGCCATCTCTTGCCAAGGAATGAAGGTTCATTCAGGATTCCTGGACAGAAATGAATGGGCTGCAGGGCCCTTGCCTAGCCATGGAATAACAAGCTCCCATTTCCCCAAAATGAAGGGCATCTGGGTGCCAGTAATGGAACCAATTGTTGACGTCCTGCAGGGGAAACACAAAGAAAAAAAGAGGAAACAATTCAAGTTTCAAGAAGTTCAAGTCTGTTTGTCAGAGCACTTATACTGCCATGATCAGTTTTGAGGTAAATCAGAAAAGAATTATGTGATGTGATTTTTTGGAAGGGATGATTAGAAACCAGATATATTTTGGCAACTATAATGATGTTACATGTAAGTTGAACTTGGCCACACAAATGTTATTTATGTATGGAATAACTTCTTAACTTTCTACTTAAGAAGGTGAATACATCCTAAGTAAAAGATCTTTTGGAGATCCTGTGGTATGAATAGTTAAACCAGAAAAATGGATATTCACTATTAGTCACCTAAGACTGACTAATGAATATATATTGACTCCTTTTAAATTTTAATTCACTCTTACCCACAAATATTAAATATGGACCATAGAGTATTTTCTGCTATTAAAACCAGCATACATATTACAGATAAGCATTCCTTGTATTTGTGTCACAGTTGATTTCTTCTGGAAAACTCCATGTAAACCTTAGAAATGTACTATTAAGAACAATAATAATAATAATAATAATAATAATAATAATAATAATAATAATAACATGAATTTAGGATGCCCAAACTAGAACATGAAAAATTTGTTCTTTATTGACTGCTTTAGTCATAAGCTAAAATCATGCCTTAGCAAGAAAGTACATTGTCACAGCTCTCGTCCCAAATTAAAGATGAAAAACAGTTCAGCTGTCATGGACCAAGCTTCATATGAAAAGTAGAAGTGAATATTTTTTCTGTCTTTATCAACATAAGTAATTCAAGCTTGAATTTCTGACACCACCAGAACCACAAGGCAGATAAGCCTTGTACTGCTGCTTCCACGGACTGTGGATAGTAACAATGGATAGTGACTGTAGATTGTTTAAGCATTATAAGAACTGTTGCACACTTAGTTACAGGACAGTATAGCACAACAGGTTAAGATTATAAGCTACTAGATGACTATTATTTGCCTACCAACTGCTGGATGAAACTGTTGACTAGCTAACCTCTAATGCAGTGTTTGAAACAATAATTGTGGGGAACTTTATTATACCATTGTAGAATATGGTCATTATTCAGTGTTTTGCACTTTCCTACAAAGGCTGAGTACAGCACTGAAAGTTCTTATGTTCTGGAGTAGATAGTTAACATAATGTTTCATAACATTACAGTTACTGGTATAATGCAGGATAAATTGAGTGGCCATTACCTGACATCCGTCATGTTGTAATTCTCATAACTTGTCAGGTATCCAAAAACTATAATTTATGTGTATGAGAGATGTTCTTCCTCACAGCATGGAATAATAACTTGTTTCTATAGACTAACACATTTAAAACTATTTTTCTCTTTTAACAAAGCACATATAGTCAGCAATAAATCCTTCCTATACCTGTTAAGCTTTACTTTATCAGTCCAAAAATCAATCACTCCATCATGGATGACCATACTTATGAAGGCATTTATTTATTTATTGGCATTTCTTAAACATGAGATTCTAGATGGGTACAGCTGCTCCTTTTCACCAATGGCTTAGGCCGAAAAGCTTCACGGATACAATCTTTCATCAGAAAATTTTGAAACCAATAAAAGGAAAAATAGAACACACAACGTTTATACATCAGGTTCCTCAGTTAACTTGAGCTTCACAGAAGTATTTAAAACCAGCTCAGAACTATTTTAATAGAGGGAAAGAAAAATAACTATGTGTAAATCCCGACTGCATCTCTAGGCGACAGGAATGTATTGCAGTCATTAGCCTATTGTCAAAAGTTCCTCTATTAGTACTTCCTCTTCCCCCGCATGGTGACTACTCATGGGTAGGACAGGACATCAGGAGGTGCTTTGAAGTTATTGTCAACAAGCTGACATCTGAACTGTAGCCCATAACTATGTCTCATTCACAGACCTCAAAGTCATATTTACATTTATTTAAGCAGATACATTACATTGTTTCTTCCTTAAAAGAAAGAAAAGCCACCCCCTTTGCTGACTGTCTACCCTTTGGGATTATTCGTTGGTAGGTAAGAACCCATTTATTAAATGCAGCAGTTGAGAAGGCATGAAACTAGAGGTCTATGTTAGAGCATAAAATGTTATTACTATGAAAGTACTGTAGTACTGAATGTAAAAAGTTCGCAGCTACATGTTTTTGAAGGGGGGCAAAACCCTCTGCCCCACACTTTCGGCTAATTTTACACACAGGCAGTCTACTTCTAAATTTCAAAGTTTCAAAACTTTTAATTTCTTATGGTCAAGACCATAAGATCGAAGTTTTGAAACTTCAGACCGTTTAAGTGGCAAATGCTTTATACAGTGCTGAATGGTATATTTACCATTTTCCTCCCTGTAGTGCGATCTTGGAGTTGGTATATTTAATTAGCAGGTGGTGTGGGGGATGCAGGGACATACAAAAAAAACATTTTTTTTTTGTTTATTTGCATTTCGAAGTTTCAAAACTTCAGTTTTGTGCTCTCAATAATAAGAAATTTGAAGTTTTGAAACTTTGAAATTTAGAAGTAGACCTACACACACACACACATATAACACATCCTAAATGCTACCAACCTTCACCAATTCAAAACTCTGCTCAAAGACCACCTCACTAACAACTGGCTCTGCTCCTGCACCAACCCAGGCTAATACCACATAAGTCCACATTAAAATTTCATCTCCTAAATTTTATAGTCTCCATGTATACCCTACTCCCACTTGTTAACACCACCTATCAGTTACATACAATAAGAGTATAATTTGATAATTTCTTCCTTTTTTTTTTTAAGGGTATATATATATATATATATATATATATATATATATATATATATGTATATATATATGTACACATATTAAAGTATACTCAAATGATCAACTAAAGATGGACTCCTGCCCTCAAAAAAAAAGGGGGAAAAAATATATATATACATATATATATATATATATATATATATATATATATATATATATATATATCTATATAGGGTTCCTATTAGAACCTCGAGCGCTTGAAATGTCGAATGTCATATGTTCGACACCATATGATCGACATTTCAAGTGTTTGAAGATTAAGTATAATGGGGCTGTTCAGTGCAGAATGGGAGAATTTCCCTTTTCTGCACTGAAGTGCGATCTCGGAGTTGGTATATTTAAGTAGGGGGGTGTGGGGGTGCAGGGTGGCTTGCCCCCCTGCCTGCACCATTAAGGTAAGTTTTTTTTGTTTTTTATTATGTATTCGAACTTTCAAAATTCGATTATATGCTGTCGAACATATGGGATTCAAAATTTCGAAAATTCGATTATATAATATAGACTATATATATATATATATATATATATATATATATATAAATAAATATATATATATATATATATATATATATATATATATATGACTTTACCATATTTTAATAACTTTCTCCTTTGTATATTGTACATTCTTTATTGCCTCTAGATATTTCTGTTAAATTCTATGTAAAACTGACACTGTACCTGTCAATGTTATTTTTGTTTTATTGGAGCTTTTCTCCCCGGGCCTTCACTGAAAATGGGCTCACACCCAAATGGACTATCCCGATCAACAAATGTAAAATAAAATAAAATAAATATATATATATGTGTGTGTGTGTGTGTGTGTGTGTGTGTGTATACATATATATATATATATATATATATATATATATATATATATACAAACTCCAAGATTACACAATAGCTTGGAATGGACAAAACCCCAAACTGAGCTGTACCGCAATCTCCTACAATCACCCACTTGTAATGTGCCAACATTTAAAGTTGGTGTTATGTCACGTTGATATTATGCCATTCTGGTCTTCTGAGCTTGATGTTGTGAATGTCGTTTTTAACATTCAACATTCAAACAGGGACCAAATGCCAGATATGTGGAAGGAAAGCCATGTGGTCATCATTCCTACTTCCATTTCAAAATCACAGTTTTGAGCCCTACTGCTAAGTCATTCAAATGATTAGAGCAGTTTATAGAAAATGTATGGGTCTATATCAGAACATCGAAGTATTAAAACTTCGAATGTTCTGATATCGAACACTATTCAGCAAATGCTAAGAATAGCGAAGCTGCAGAACAGCGAATTCTTTCCTCAGGGAAAGAATTTGATTGGCCGTTTCTGTGGCTTCGCTATTCTTAGCGCTGTGGTGGAAAGTTACGGGTTGGGTTCAGGTAAGTGTGCCATTGTACGTTAGAGTTAGGGACGGGTTAAGTGAGTTAGGGTTAGGGAGCGGGTTAGGCGTGTGTGCGATAGTGACAGACTTTAGGGTTAGGGGCGGTTTAAGTGAGTTAGGGTTAGGGCACGGGTTAGGTGAGTGTGCGATAGTGACGGATCTTAGGGTTAGGGTTTGGGTTAAGGTAAGTGGGTAGATAGTAGTGTATGTTTAGTTTAGTGTAGTGTTAGATGTAGGAATTTAAGTGTATGTGTGTGGTTGCTGTTTGTTTGAAATGCTTGTGTTGCGTATATGTGTTTCGGAGAAGCAAATTTTTTCCATGGGGAAAAAATTTGCTGATCTGAATGTTCGATATTTTCATGTTTAGATGTTTTGGGGCCGATGAAATAACGTGCGCTATTTTCATCTTTCAATAACGTGATATAAACACAAAAGTATGACCTTTACATTAACAGCCTGATAGTAAAATAAATGTTCTCCAGCAGAGCACTAATGTACAGGTAATCCAGCAGAGTACTAATGTACAGGTAATGCCCAGTGAAAAACTTAGACTGTCACTTCACAGCACCACATTAAGCAATGAAGCTCAGACAGAAAAAAATAACTGAATGACCACAACTTTTATGCTTTGTAAATGTGTCTTTAATGTTTAGTGAGCATAAAATTAAGAAAGTAAATAAAGAAAGAATAAGCGCGTGTGTGTGTGTGTGAGTGTGTGTGAGTGTGTGTGTGTGTGTGTGTGAGTGTGTGTGTGTGTGTGTGTGTGTGTGTGTGTGTGTGTGTGTGTGTGTGTGTGTGTGTGTGTGTGTGTGAGTGACAGAGAGAAAGAGACAGAGAGAGAAAAACAGAGAGAGTGAGATAGGGAATACCAATGCATTTAGACTACAACATGCAGTCGGTCAACATCTAATCTTTAAAAAAAGTGATAATTCTATAAAGGTGTTTAAAAAAATGCCATGACTGACTGACATTAACCCTTTGTGATTTTATCATGGAGTGGTTGTAACAAAGGAACTGTAGCTGCTGGCCTTGTGTGTGTGTGTGTGTGTGTGTGTGTGTGTGTGTGTGTGTGTGTGTGTGTGTGTGTGTGTGTGTGTGTAAACATTAAATACTTAGATAACTTATACTTTGGATGCAAAATACTTTCTCCAACAAAATTTACATGTGTTACAGCAAGTCTGAAATATTAGGCAAAGGAATCATTTTACAATATATATATATATATATGTGTGTATTTGATAATAAAAAATAATATTCCAACAAATAATGTGGATTGTGTTAGACGAATTATTAATAAGAACTGGTTTATATTGCAAGCTGACACTGAAATTAATCAGGTAATTAAGAATAGACCACACTTTAGTTATAGGAATAAATGAACTTGAGAAGACTGCTATGTCATGCCAACAAGTGTCATGAGACAGATGTAAGAGGGCTGCAGACATGCGGAAGCTGTAATATTTGTAATGTGTTACATTAGATAATGAGTTCACGCATCCCAAGACTAATAAGGTTTATAAGTTTAAAGTCTCTGCCAATTGTGCAACCAAAAACATAATCTACTTAGCTACTTGCAATCTATGCAGCTCATTTTATGTAGGGATGACAAACAGGGTGTTGAGGGAATGAGTTAGAGAACATCTAGCAGCTATAAGGAATTATGACATAGAAAGAAGCGCACTTGCTAAACACTCAGCTATGTTTAATTATAGACATAGATTCAGTTTTAAAGTAACAGAATGTTTGAGATCAAGTTTAAGACTAGGAGATTTGAGAAATTTCACAGAACAATGTGAATTAAAGGTGTCTATATTACATCATCGAATACTTAAAAAAGCGAACAATGAATAGTCGACCCCATGTAAGCGAAAGCTTACAATCTCGAAAGTTCAGAACAGCGATATTTTTCCAAGGGAAAAAAATCACTATTTCAAAAAAAAAAAAGAAAACAGAAAAAAAAAATCGAAAGAATACATAAAGTGGGGGCTTCGCCCCCCACACCCCCTGATGTGGGGGACTGTGGCCCTCACACCCCCCTACTTAAATATACCAACTCCGAGAATGCACTACAGTGCCGAAAATGGCAAAGTAACGGAAGCAGCCAAGCAAATTCTTTCCCTGGGAAAGAATTCCCTTAATAGCCATTTCGCTATTTTGCCTTTTCGTTGTTTTAAGTTCGACCAAGACACATTCGATAGAATGCATCTTCGGTTATCTAATAGGAACCCAATTAAAATGGATATTAGAACTGGAAGCAGACAGAATCCCTGGCCTTAATTATAGGGCTTTTATTAAGCCCTATTTAAAAGCTAGACCTTTGAAATGAAATATAATTTTATATGTGTATTATATGTATTGCACGTTTTAATAATTTTTATATATGGAGTAAGTTATCATGTATTAATATCTATATGTATATGAATTATTGTTTTCATAGAGATATGTGATATTTTATATATATATATATATATATATATATATATATATATAAATATATGAACATTTACTTGTAGTTAGAGATGTGAGTGACTTTAAGATCTTGATTACTCTAATTTATTGCTTAATTGATGAGCTGAATTTTTATATATAGAGAGGGATGTAATGAGTGTTTTGTAATGGTCTGAGGAAGCATCATTTAATGTGAAAGTGCTTTCCTGGTATTAAATTATATTTACTGCTTTTAGCCACCCTGTTTTGCATTTTTTTTATTTTAATAAAAATAATAGCCCATTCTCTAAACTGAGTAATGCCATCTAGGGAAGGAGTTACCAGGAAATTAATGCCCTTCCAGGCCAGCGGGAGGCCTAACAACTCCCCTGAGCATGCATTAATATCCTAATAATGCCCACCCTGCTGTGCATTAAAATTATGTTTTCTGTGATTGTGTTATTAGATGTTTAGGAATTCAAGATTTTCAGCTAGACATATTGATGTTCAAAATTTTGAGTATCTTAGTCAGTGATATAGATCCACTGAACAGCATTCTGTTGAAAGATACGTTATAAGACCATCTTCCTCTTTTTCTGTTAACTTTCATCTCATGCACCTATTCAGATTTTCTGTTCAACATGTTGTGAAACAGATTTTCTTTCATCTGAGGTTAGAATCCATTTCATGTCATTTACATTAATAATCAGGGTATATTTGCTTTAAATATAAGCAAAGCCTTAGACAACATTCATCTTCCAATTCTTTTTGCTGCATTAAAGGAATTCAGGTTTCCAGATAGTTATATAAAATCTATCAGTGCTTTATACAGTTCAACCTCTACATGTTTAACTCTCAGCAGCGGTTATCAGGTCACCTTCTCCTAAAAACTAAAAAAAATGTAGATTGGTAGAAGGCAAGCGTATCCTTTATCTTCCACTCTTTTTTTATTCCTATGCTAGAACCAATCTTTTCTAACATTCTCTTTGACCACAGATATTTCAGTAAAAAATATTGCATTCCATATGTCAGTGTAACTTTTTTTGCAAATGATATTCCAATATACATTTAAAATGTACCCAGGATAATCCCTGTATTATTATTATTATTATTATTATTATTATTATTATTATTATTATTATTATTATATTATATATTACAGATGCCCATAGTAGGCCATCAAATCAAATTATAAACTAAATGTTGATAAGACAACAGTATTTCGAATTAGCAGTATAAATAATAGAATTCATATTTTTTCCACAAAAATGTAATCTATCTCTGAGTGAGATGAAGTACATAAATATAAACTACAAACCCAATATTCATGCCTTTATATATTTGTATTTTGGCCGTACAGTGTTTAGAATGAAGACTGATCTAAACACATGTAGTAATCTCAACTTTAGTCTTCCGGGTAGATCTTCTATCACAAAGATGAATTATATTCCCATGTTTTTCTTGTTCTCTGAAAATGTGATGCTATTTACCCCAACTAATTTCATTAAATCAGTCAATAAAGTAACCTCCAAGTTCCTTTGGAACAATAGGAACATTCTTGTCAGTCTAAATAATCTTTTAGCTCAAAAAAGGAATAGAAACATTCCATTTCACAACTTATTTTCATTAAACATCATCTAGGTGGAAATGCAACAGCTGACTTGTTTCATATGTTGGGATATGCAAAGCAATTAACCCTGTATGTAAACTTCTCTTCTTTAACACTATCTTCTCAAGCTAGTTTTAACTTTTGTGTTTCTTTATGTGACTTCTCTTTCTGTCAAACATATCAGCATCTGATGTAGACCCTGAAGACCAGATATAGTTAACTGAACATAAATCTCTATGCCAAACATGTATATGTAAAAACAGCTGCCAGAATATTCCACTGCACAAAGTAAAGGTGTTTACCTATTGAAGCATCCATGTAACAATTCAAGTAAATTAACATTGTCTCTAATAGATGAGAAGAACTTAAGGCTATCGTCTCTTATTTGTCATGCAGTCTCATTACTGAGTTCAGACAATAATATGGCTTATCCAGATGACAGAGATTTCAGAAACATAAGAAAAACCTGAGATATTGGGGCAGTGCAGTGGTGAAGCGGTTAGCATTGTTGGCTGGGGTGCCTTCTATGCGGAGTCTGCATGTCTTCCCTGCATTCGCGTGTGTTTCCTCTGGGTGTTCCAGTTTCCTCCTACATTCCAAAGACATACATCTGGAGCATTTCTCCGCAGGCCTCCACTGAAAATGGGCTCTGTTCCAGTTGGACTTTCCCGATAAACAAATGTTAAATAAAAATATTTTATTTCACTAATATATGGTGTTGCTTTTATACGTATGACTAGTATTAGCAACATGTTTAAGTTTCTTAGTGTCATTTACATGCCTAATTTCTAGCCATTTTAGAAGGAGTCAGGTATAACTGATATATTACCAAAGTATACAATGGCACATTTGTGATTCTGTTAATTAATCAGTGGTGCAAATGGTATTAATTACTCACATTCCATTACTAATTTAATAAAAAGTAATATCGCAGACTAGAAAGCTACACTTCCCTATCCTGTCTCTTTTAAAATGTTATAAGATGTCACAGAGCAAGAGTGTGTTAGTGGGGTAAACCATACTGTAACTTAGAAGGGATTTTATGACTATTTCTTCCAGAATTTATGCTCTAATCAATTTTACAAGTGCTCATTTATTATTGGAGGAAGGGGATATTGCCCCTGAATAGTACAGTACCATTTGTAACCCCTTTACTGAATTATCTCTTAAGACATAGGCAAAGATATACTTATATAAAAGAAAACAAGCAACATTACTATATTCCCATTTGCAAACATATCACATATATTATTTTGTTTATTTATCATCAATCCAACTTTACATAACTGATCAGTTCCTGCCTTCCTTTAAACCTCGCTCCTCCTCCAAAGCTTTACTCTGCATGGAATGTTCCCACAATTCCCATTTTATTCTATGCAGTTTGCTTTTGCTCTTTTCTGAAGCTCAGACTCCGGGTCTTTTATCTCTGTTACAATTTATAATACTTCCAATACAGTTGGTTTTGACTTTGACTTCCATTTTCTAGTAAATGATTTTTTTGACAGCCTGCAGAATTAAACTTAACAAGGCCTTGTTATATCCATGCAATTAAGAGCCTGTATCCCACCTCAAAAATCATTTCTATAGTTACATCCGTTTGCTCATCCAATATTTCTGACAGAATTTTTAAAGACTGCCAACTCATTAAACTCCCAAGATATACGTTCTCAGTTACCTCTTTCTTCCCCATCACACATCCACCATTTGCCATCTACATAGGAAAAATTCTTTGAACTCTGCTTGGGATATAAAAATACCTATGCAAACACTGCAAAGCAAAAATCCTAAATCTTTTAGTCTTTGTTGCATATTTTCCTCCATTTCTTTCCTTGTGAATTGTGTATCCACTCTCTCTTCCCAATCTTTTTTAACCTCCTCTGACCGATATAATTGTGCAATGTTTTATATGCCCTACTAATTATTTATTTTATTTATTTGTTTGTTTATTTATTTGCAGTTGGTTTACCAAGATAGTCCATTGAGCCAAAAAGAACCCATTTTCAATGGAGTCCTGGGGAGAAAAGCTCCAAATACACGCAAGGTTACAGTCATGGCTTTAGGTTACATTGAGTACAAATACTACAGAATACTAAAAACAGTTACATTAGAAAGAACATTGTATTACAGAATAATAAAAAAAATTTCATTTTAGAGAACATTGCATTTTAAGGTGATTTTTTCTGAAGAGAAATGCACTTTATAGTTTCTAAGTAGTTTGTTGCTCATGGGTTAGTATAAGCTAGAGCAGAGAATACGAATTAGAGAATGAAGAGAAGCAGATGTTGGCAGTGTAAAGTAGATGTTGCCAGTGTAAAGCAGATGTTGCCAGTGTAAAGAGGAGAAGAGGTTATGTGGGGTGGGAGCAGGAGCATTCCCACAGGGATATTAGATATCAGTGAAGTGATTTTTTAACTAAAGAGTGATTTGTGGTGGTGCAGAGTGTATGAAAGGTGGTAAGGAGTTCCAGAGGCGTGCAAGGGTAAAGGATAGGAGATTTTTACCTGGGGGATGAGTTAGTTTGTACAGTCCTATTAGGTTTTGATTGTTAGATCTTAGTAGTCTATCTGGGAGGTGCATTTTGAAGGTAGAGGAGAGGGAGGGACAGAGGGAGGCGTTAAAGATGAGCTTGTGAGCGAGACTGAGTTGAGTGTAGGTGAGATAATTGGATAGTTCTAACCAGTTTAGTTTGTGGAGGGATACACAGTGGTGAGTGGATGACTTATGGCTGGTAGCGAACTTGGCAATTTTGTTGTAGCAAGAGGAGAGTCGTGTCTTGAGAGTGGACTGTAGGTTAGTTAGGAGTAGGGCACCATAGAGGAGGGAGGGGATGAGAAATGTGGCAGAGAGGTTAAATTTAGTGGAAGGGATGAGGTAGTGATTTTGGCGACAGAGCATGCCAAGTTTTTGGTGTTTTTTTTTAATATTTAGTTGTAGGTGGGAGTTGAATTTGAGCTGGTTGTCTATAAGGATCCCTAGTAGTTTTGCCTCAGGTACCAAGTTGATTGTTGTGTTGTTGTGGCTAGAGATAAAGAATGTGCTTATATTAATGGAGGTGGCTTTAGAGGGTGTAAATACCATTAGTTTGGTTTTAGAGGCATTGAGTGCTAGGTGATTTTCTTTCATCCACTGTTCAGTGGCTGAGAATGCGTCTTGGGTAAGTTTTAGGAGTGTGGGGATGGAGGTGGAAGAACAGACACTGAAATAACTGAATTAAAGACTAGGAAGGAAAGGAAATTATTAAGGGATAAGGTGGATTATGAGAATGGTAGAGCATATCCAGATCCACCGAGGGGACAACAAAGTTTTTCTGTTAACAACATCTCTTGTACTGAGGATAATGTAATTGAAGAGCATGCACAAAGCAATAGTGGAAATGTTTCCCCTTTAGAGCAACCTCCTTTACGGAGGTCGGAGAGGTTACAGAACCAGAGACAGGGGAGGCAGGATTACTACAGGAATGGCAACAACCCTGGGATGGGTTCCTGGCGGGGGAGATGGGGTTCATACAGGAGATAAACCCTGACAACAATTTTGACAATGATAATAATAGTGGCCTGGTACTTAATGTTATTAGCAACAATAACTGTGATTTTAACATTTATAACTACAGCCAGGTCAGAGTTGACACCAGGTGGGCCGAGTTATTATCAAAGGGCTTTACTTTTGTTCCTATTAAGGAAGGGATGCTTACTGACTCTATTTTACAACTTAAATTATTTACAAGAAAACTTAATTTGGCCTTACATTTTCACGATAACAATACTAGTACTGGCCATTTGGATACACGTAGGCCTAGTATTTTTTTACCCCCATCACACCCCCTAGTACAGCTGTTTGAGAATCTATGTGAAGCTGATATCAGGAACGTATTAGTGACCAAGTATAAAAAACCTGGTCAAGCTAACTTGTACTGTGATGAGAGAAAACTTCTAAGTGAAATTTTAGAGAATCGTGACATAAGAATAATGAAACCTGATAAAGGTGGGGGCATGGTAATTATGAATGTGGTTGATTATAATAGCAAGATGATGGAACTTTTGTATAGTGATGTCTATCTTGAGGTGTCAAGAAATGAGATTAATATAGCATATCGTAATATTGACCTGGAATTGGAACAGCTATTATTAAATGGGCAAATTACCTTAGAAACCTATAATTATATGCTTATAAGCCTTCCAAAAATACCCACAATTTTTGGCATACCAAAAATTCACAAATCCTTAGAAAACCCACCATTAAGACCAATTGTGGACGCAAAAGCCTCAAAAACTTATAGTATTGCTAAGTTCATTGACAATATGATGAAAAACATTCTAGATTCACGTAGTCTTGTGATTAGGGACTCATGGGACTTTCTTACTAAAGTTAAACAGGACATGTTTTTTGATAGTAACATATTAGTCACTATTGATGTTTGTGATCTCTTTTCAATTATTCCACAACAAATTGGCCTTGAATGGTATTATGACTATTTATGTGCCAATTCAACACTTAATCATAACACCATTCTGACTTTACGAACATGTATGGAAATAATATTAGAGAATAATTTTGTGACCTTTGAAGGGCATCTTTTTAAGCAAAAACAGGGTGTTGCAATGGATGGGTGCGTGCTGTGCTCCAGTGTTTGCCAACATTGTCTTGGCACAATGGGAGGACCTGTTTGATACCAACTTGGAATTTAGGACTTCATGGGTATTGTATGGGCGATACCTGGATGATATAGTCCTGTTCTGGAAAGATAGTGAGGACGACCTGAAGAGGTTCTTCACCTATATTAATGGAACTACAAGTTTTCTTAAGTTTACTATGAATAGCAATGTAGAACTGATTAATTACTTAGATGTTACCATCAAGAAAGACTTTGAACACAATTGTTTTGTTTCACAACTATATAGGAAACCTACCTATTCAAATTCACTATTGCATTATACAAGCGCACACCCATTGCACCAGAAAAAAGCCCTAGTTAAGGGCCAGTATGTAAGACTGGCCAGAATGGTGTCTGATTTTGCGGATTTTCTTAGTGAATGTGAAATATTAAAAAATATGTTTTGTAAGAGGGGGTACCCTGAAACCTTTGTCATATATATTTTTAATGAAGTTAAGACTAAAAGAATGAATGGACATTTTCTTGCACTACTAGGGCAGGTGTCCACCAAAAGTCATAATGACTGTAAACCTTTAAATTTTGGACGGGTGCTTACTCTTACTTACACATCCAATTTTTATGACATTAAAAACATTATTTCCAAATATTGGAAAATATTTGATGTTGACCCTGAATTATCAGGGAAATTTGGTATTGAACCGCAAGTGGTTTACAAAAGAGACACTTCCCTTAAAGGACTGTTTGAAAGGCAAAAATTTGACATCCACAATGGTGGTACTTTTAAGTGTGGGAGGTGTGCCCAATGCCCTTATGTTATGGACAGAGAAAAAATCAAGCTCAAAAACTTTGGATATATTTCCAGTTCAAAAAGGATGTACTGTTACACTAAAGGGGTTGTGTATTTGGCCTTGTGTAGATTCTGTGCAAGTTTCTATGTAGGTAAAACTAAGAATGCCCTAAGGTTAAGGATTTATCAACATTTATATGATATCAGAAACAAAAATGAAAAGAATTCACTATATAAACATTTGGTTAGTGAACCTACCCATTCCTTCCTGTTCTTTATATTGGAACAGGTAGATCTGGGACCTCGTGGGAGACCCTGGAATGAGTATTTGGAGTTTGTAGAACTCAAATGGCAAATTAGGCTTGATGCCTATCATGCTCCTGGGTTAAATGATAGAATTTCTTTATCTTCTCTATTGAAATTAAAATCTATGTTTTTTATTTAGTTATATACACTGTTTAGGGATGTTTTAAACTTTTTACATGTATTATTGTTTTATATTTGGCTTGTATTAAGTATATGCAGCCTTGTTAATGGGGGACATTATGTCAGTTATTTGTGATTGGGTAAGCAATGTATTTAAACAGGTGCTAATTTCAGTATTTTGTATTCTGAGGAAGTCATCTACCAGACAAAAGCGCTTAATACTGCTGTGTTTACTTGCACTGCTTTATCTTGGATGAACATTGTCTGTATTTTTCCTGGATTTGGAGTTTTCTGCTTATAAAGGATTTACCATCTACTAAGCATCGCTTTTGTCTTGCAACAGCTGCCTTTTATTTTTCAAGTTTCTGGTGGGGTTTTTTAATATTTAGTTGTAGGTGGGAGTTGAATTTGAGCTGGTTGTCTATAAGGACCCCTAGTAGTTTTGCCTCAGGTACCAAGTTGATTGTTGTGTTGTTGTGGCTAGAGATAAAGAATGTGCTTATATTAATGGAGGTGGCTTTAGAGGGGGTAAATACCATTAGTTTGGTTTTAGAGGCATTGAGTGCTAGGTGATTTTCTTTCATCCACTGTTCAGTGGCTGAGAATGCATCTTGGGGAAGTTTTAGGAGTGTGGGGATGGAGGTGGAAGAACAGATTATAGTTGAATCATCTGCGTATTTGATAAGATTTGTGTAGGGAATGGAGCAGTGGAAGTCATTTATAAATATACTGAAGAGGAGGGGACCCAGTATGGACCCCTGGGGAACCCCAGTGAGGTATTAATGAATGAGGAGGTGGCTTTGTTCCAGTTTACTGCTTGTTGTCTGTTAGAGAGGTAGCTGTTGAACCAGTCTGTAGAGGAAGAGGATATGTTTAGTTTAGAGAGTTTAGCAAGAAGGATATTGTGAGAGATGGTGTAGAAGGCTTTAGATAGGTCAAGTAAGAGGGTGGATACAATGCTGCCAGAGTCCCGTGCTTTATTTACAATTTCAAGGAAGGAGAGAAGGGCGGTCATGATACTGTGTTCGGGTCTAAATACATGTTGTGTGGGAGTTAGTAGGTTATTGTCAATAAGATAGGGAAGGAGTTGAAGATGAATGCACTTTTCTAGAATTTTGGAGATAGGAGAAAGGATGGTGATGGGACGGAAATTAGAGATATTGTTATTGTTGCCTCCTTTGTGCAATGGTATGATAAAAGCCTTTTTCCAAATCTGGGGGACAAGACCTTCTTGGATAGAGCGATTGATTAGAATACTGATGGGCAGGGCAATGGCTTCTGCAGCTATGCTAAGAAAGTATGAGGGGATATTGTCAGGGGCGTTTGAACATGGTTTCAGTTTCTGGAGTAGTTTTTTTATGGTAGATGTGGGTATGGGATTTACTGAGAAAGGTAGGGGCCGAGAAGAGAATGTGTTTGAGAGTGGATGAGATGGGGAAGATGTGACAGGAGATGCAGAGGAGGAGGGTGAACTGCTGTTGGAGAAGGATGGGGGAGAAATGGAGGATGTAGTGTTAGGGAAGGATGAGGTTAGTTTGTAAATGGAGTCAATGAAAAAGGAGTTAAATTGTGTGGCAATATCAATGTCTAGTGCATTTGGGTCTGGGCTGGGGTTTTTTGTTTTGCTGGGACTGAGGAGGTTGGAGATACCTTTCCAGAATTTTTGTGGATTAGTTTTATGGTTGTTTTGAAGCAAGGAGAAATAATTATGTCGATCTACAGTGATAAGGTTTTTAACTTTGCTGAGGAGTGTTTTGTATTCATTAAGGGTGAAGGGAGACTTGTTTTTCTGGTGATGTGCCCAGGCTTTATCTCTACGTTGCATGATACCTAGTGTGTTTTTAGTTAGCCAAGGGGCAGTTTTGCTTTTTATTCTTTTTGATTTTATGGGGGCATGGCAATCTAAGAGGTTTAAGAATGTTGAGTTGAAGTAGGCAACTGCACTATCCAGGGGTAGAGTTTTTAGAGGGTTCCAGGTTATTAATTTTAGGGAATTAGAGAAGGTATCAGGGTTGAAATTTTTTGGTTGCGGGTGATGATATAGTTGTGAGTTAGATGTATGGGTGAAGGAAGTCGGTGAGTAAAAGTGGGGAGGTAGTCACTGAGGGAGTCAGGAAGGTTGCCACTGTTACAGAAGTTATGAGGGTGGGAGACTAAGATCCAGTCTAGGGTGCTGCCTTTGGAGAGGGTTTTAGAGGATCTGGTTATGGAGTCGATTAGCTGAGAGAAATTATAGAGATTTATATATATAGTTTGTGGGAGACTGAATGGAGGACCACTTAATGTTCATGACACCCAAAATTATTGTTGCGTTGCTAATATTGGTTGAAAGCCATGACAGGATGTCTTCAAGTATTGAAATATTGTCACCAGGGGAGATGTAAAGATAGGCTATGCATATGTATTTGTGTCTATTTATTTGAAGTAAGGTTAGGAGTAATTCTGCATTGGCGAACTGGGGAGTAGGTTTGTTATAGGGA
Organism: Protopterus annectens; assembly: GCF_019279795.1. Classification (NCBI taxonomy): domain Eukaryota; kingdom Metazoa; phylum Chordata; order Ceratodontiformes; family Protopteridae; genus Protopterus; species Protopterus annectens. Next base: position 228,440,844 of record NC_056748.1, read on the forward strand.
GTTACTGATAAGGAGGATGAGTATAGAAGAGCTACTCCTCCCCCTTTTTTATGGGTTCTATCTTTTCTGATGATTGAATAGTTGGGTGGTGCTATTTCAGAGTCATTTATGTGAGGTTTTAACCAAGTTTCAGAGATGGACAGGGTATCAGGTTTATTGTGGACAAGCCAGGCATGGAGGTTGGGGATTTTATTGGCTATGCTTTGAGCATTTAGAGAAGCTAGTAGGATGGATTTAGATGCAGAGGGGGAGATGTGGGGGCCTGGGCTGGGGTGTATATCTCTAGATAGCAGGATGGTAGTTAGATGTTGGATTAGGCTGGAGAGGTATGAGGACTGCTTAGGGTCTGGGTTGAGCTTTCTTAGAATTGTGAGGGTTTTGATGGTTTGTGAGGGGGTAGATTGGTTGAATGAAGTAATAAGTTTATAGGGAAAAAGTAGTAAGTTATTTATGGGATATAGGCTGGGGGATATAGTGATAAGTGAGTCTGAGTGTGGTGAGATAAGTTGGTCGGTTATGTGAAAGGATGGTGAGTGGTTAGTGGAAGTGGGCTGGGTTAGGTAGTGGATGTAGAATAAGTTGAGTAGCAATAGTAGTTGGATAGAGAAGGATATAGGCATTGAAAGCATGGTGAGACTTGAGTTGCTAAGAGTGGTTATTTGGTAGCTGAATTAGAACGTAGGAGCAGGATGAACAGTAGAATTATTGGGGGGATGGGAGTGGAGAGGTATAGTTGGTAAAGAGGAAGTAGGTGTGTTTATGTGTGTATAAATGTAATTGGTAAAGACGAAGTAGCTGTGTTTATGTGTGTATAAATGTAGAGGTTCTAGGGATGGGTGGGATTTGGGGGTAGGGAGAGGAGTGAAGCGGGCAGAATAATTCCCAGTTGAGGTGAGCAGTTAAGAGCAGCACTCAGTAACTAAAACAGCAGGCACCGGGGGGGGGGGACGAACAGTTGTTCAAAAGAGAAGAAGGAGGGAAAGAAATGGAGTTCTGCTGCCACCTACTGGCAGAAATACAGGGTTACAGCTGAGAGGAAGTGGAGGAGGTATAGTCCCTGTTAGTGTGCACGCTATCGGGGTAAATTGTACAGTAACAAGTCTTAGTACAACAGGCTATTATAGCACAAAGGGGCAGTAGTCTAAAAGCCCGCAGGAGCTTACATTTGAGTTTTGCAGTAACAAAAACCACACTTGTCTTTTGGGGAAACTTGGTCCAGCAGGAGGTGTCAGAGACTTAGAGGGTTCCTTAGTATCAGGACGGGAGGGTGTTGACGCCGAGCAATTTTTGAGTTTTGCAGTAACAAAAACCACACTTGTCTTTTGGGGAAACTTGGTCCAGCAGGAGGTGTCAGAGACTTAGAGGGTTCCTTAGTATCAGGACGGGAGGGTGTTGGCCGAGCAATTTTGAGTTTTGCAGTAACAAAAACCACACTTGTCTTTTGGGGAAACTTGGTCCAGCAGGAGGTGTCAGAGACTTAGAGGGTTCCTTAGTATCAGGACGGGAGGGTGTTGAAGCCGAGCAAGATTTGTGTTTTGCAGTAACAAAAACCACACTTGTCTTTTGGGGAAACGTGGTCCAGCAGGAGGTGTCGGAGACTTAGAGGGTTCCTTAGTATCAAGACTGGAGGGTGTTGACGCCGAGCAAGCAGCATGCACACTACACTCTGGGGCTACAGAGTAAACCTAGGATATGTATGTTCTTTAGGGATGGCGTGGCAGGAAATATTTTTAACAGCAGCTTCTGTTCTCGATTCAACTAAAAACTTTACCAAAGCAAGTCTTAGGATTCCCACATCCCTTTTTCTTTGATTACACGTAGTTAGCATCCCTGATAGGGAAAGCAGTCTCTAGCCTACAATCCAAATGTCTTCTTGACTTCTTCCTATTATATGACATTTCCCCCTCTAGTTAATTGCTCCCAATACCTTGGTTCCTTTTCCAGTTTTCACCAGTAAATTACAACCCCCTCTTTCCTATTCTCTGCACCCCTAATTGCAGTCATCCCTATTGGTTCATTTCTCCATTCTAATATTGGTTTAGTTCTTACAATATTTTCTGCTACTTTCTGAATACAATATTATGTATTGTTGTTATTTTCCTTTAGAATATGCATCCAAAATCCCTAGCAGTCTCCTTATTTCTTGAATTTCCTCTGATTAATCATCATCGTCCCTTTCTACTTTTAATTATAGTGTTCTGCTTGTGTTAAGTAAATCAGCCTTCACTGTGTAATTCTAAAACATCCCTTCATATCAGGTATACCTAAACCACCCTGTTCTATTTGAAGGATCAAATTATCCCACTTGACCCTTGCCCTTCTCCCCTCCCAGATAAAATCCTACAACATTTTACTAATTACTGTCCACAAGTTCTCTTTTGGTTGATAAAAATATGGCTGACCTGTACCATTGTCATTATTTTTACAAAATCATCTCAATCTTGTCTTACAATCTAATAAAATGCTGTTCATTTGCCTAGATAATGGATGACTGAAATCTATGAACTATCTAGTTATATCATAAACAGTTATCCTTGCTTTCTCATTAAGTGTTTATTCCATTTTCATTATTATGGACATGTGCTCAAACTAATGATTTTAAAATCCACATTACCAATTTGTTTGCTTGAAAATGCTTATATTTATCCACCATCAAAAACTATGCAGTTATTAGTCCTGTTTCATTAGTGGATGTAAACTATAAATATTTAAGATGGGGACTGAAAAAGAAACAGAGTTTAAAAATAAAAGATATTTGTAGTTAACCACAAGTAAAGATGGCCAGCACAGAAAAAATGTGGGATTTAAATGCAAGCAGCCTGTGACTTAGCACAACCTGTTTGTACTTAATATTACAGAAGACTAACCAGAGCAATTCATAAAACTGGTATAGTATTTCTGAGCTCCAAGCCTTCTCCCCATATGACTTGGCATTTCTTGTGGAGAGTTCAGATGGGCCATCTACATTTTATGCATTGAATATATGAAAACCAGGTTAGGGTTTGCTATGAGGGCCTGTCTGCCTATAAAAAATATCATGCACTAAGTTTCTGTACTTTTTGTAAACATTACAGGTCTATATGCAAAACTGATCTCCCCCTGTCTCTAGGTAGACATTATTGCAACATCAAGTTTCTAAAGATGATAACATGTTCATACAGAGGTAACTATATTAAGTAATTTTGTAGCTTAGCAAAACTAACTCAATTGCAAATGAGGATTGGTAGCAAACCAAGTTGTCCTGGGACATCTTCAAGAGGTGTTAGGGTGATATATTAGTGGGAGTTAGTTGGGTTGGGGAAGTGAAAGGGTTAAATGGGGGGGAGGGATGATTGGGAGGAAATGAGATAAGGAGGGGCTTAAGGGGTTTAAACAAGTGTAGCAGGGTAGGCAATCACATTTTGGCGTGAATTTGCTACAGGGCAAGTGTACGTCCAGGATGACCTTTGATATGGTTTGGATGGTAGGCATGTGAATAATGCTAGTATGTACTATAGAACACCTTTTTGACACAGTAAAGTAACATATCTTTAAGTTTTGTGCGGGTTGGATTTTATACAAGGCAGGGTTTTTTTGTTTGTGAAGGTGTAGGGTTGGTGTTGGCTAGATGACTGGATGCTGGGAGGCTGCTATGTTGTTTAGTGAAGGGTTTCTTCTGGCCGCAGCTGTTGGGGATTTTTCTCTCTTGTGATTATGGCATAGTGCGGTGGCCAGTTAGGGTGGTTTTATGTTCCTGCAGTTAGAAAGTTTAGTTGGTGGTGAGGCTCAATTAATTGCGGTGCATGTGAGGTGGAGTGCTTGCAGCTGGGATGGGGAGGGGGAAAGGAGATTATGTAGGGCTTGTGGATCAGTTATCGGCTTTTTGTTTGTCCCCAGGTTGATTGAAGTGGTACAACAAGCTTCAGGATAAATATATATATATATATATATATATATATATATATATAAAAACTTGCTGGGGATCGTGCGACTTGTTTCATGCCGTTCAATTTAGTGGCCCAGGCATGCGCTCCTTTGTATCACTCAATTTTTTGGAAGTATTGTTGTTTCTTGTGGGACTGCAGCTGTTTTCTCTTGTTTCTCCCAGCTGGGGCTGCGAGAGGCTTTTTGTGGGTTTTTTTGAGTAGTCATTATGGTGGTAGAAGCCGTAGCATTTAAGGCAAGGTGAATTCCTGTGCTGGTGGCTTAAGGTAAGCTGCAAGTAGCTTTTCACGGTCTTTAGAGGTCTTTGCTAACAAGTGGAACTGGTGCATGCGTAGTGTTGGAGAGGATGCTGGATTGATTGGTTTGAGGGTGTTCACTCACCAGCATTGAGGTTGCATGGTCCTTATTTGTCAGGGTTGCAGCGTGCAACTTGTGGGGTGGGTGGTATAGTTGAAGTGGAATGATGATGGTTGTGCCTTTCGGCTCGGCTGGAGTCCATGGGGGTGCATGTTTTTTTGATAGTTTTCAAAAGAGGCAGAATATGTTTGGTTTTGTCAATGTGTTTTCCTGAGCAGCATCTTGACATGGGGAAAGGGTCTAGAGGGAAGCTTGGTTGAAACGGCACTGGGAGGGACACCCCTTGTTTGGATTCATTTGATGCAAAATTAAATTGTGGGTACTTTGAGGTGACTGGGCCTGCTGCATTTGGGCAGTTATTGCCATCCAGATGGGGGAGGTACATATCACAGGCTTAAGATTGTCAAGCAATGGTTGATTGCCATGCAGGTGCAGTGTGGCACTGATGGCTGCGGGGGGGGGGGGGTTTGGAAGTTTTGTGCAGATGCATCCTGTTGCATTCTAGGTCAGTTATTCGGCTGTAGTTTGGGCTCAACTCTAATCTTGGTTTCTTTCACAGATGCCTCTTGTGTGCATCGCTAGCATAGTTAGTAAGACAGTGAGTGGTATATACACAGCATTCCATTGATTTTACTTCAGAAGTGTCTGCCTTCTGTCTGGTTTGGGTTCTGGTAATTCATTACTTATGGATTTACTCGCTGTTTGGGGTTTATTTGTACCATATATACACAGTGTTCACAATGGTACAGAGCCTTTCATGTGAAGGCAGGCGCCTTTGCTAATGGTAACAAAGGATTGTGTTTGGTTGGGGATTGGGTTTACATTTAGGGACTGGAGCTGCTCAGCGACTTCAGTATATCACAGGAGGCTGGCAATATAATGACTGCATCCAATGGCAATTGTCTGAAACGTGAGCCATACCTCGTTGACAATTGCCCAGTACTGGACTGAAGGAGTTTTCATTTGCCGAGGGTGTATAGGTGTATAGTAAGGGTCCTTCCCGTATTGTAATTACTGGTAAATTGAGGGTTATTGGTTATGGGTTATGGGTGGGGGTCTTGTCTGGGGGCTACATTAGTATGTACTGAACGCTCGTTATGGTAAACTGAACTGTTTGTGATTTTCTGTCACTGTTAGCTGGTTGGGTTCAATTGGGGCCAATTTCATTTGGGAGTTCATTGTGGCTGGCTGGCATTGGGTCTTTTAGTGAGTTGTGGAAGTCCCGCGCTTAGGGGTCGTGCACATGCTCTCTTGTTAAAGGACCGTTACAGCCAGTAGACTGGTGTGCATGGGGGGGTGGATATATGGCTCTGTCGCCTGGTTTACCACAGAAGAGGAATGGCGTTTGCTGTGATTTGTTGGGGGACGTGGCGTCAGCCTAGCTCATTTTGCAGTCTTTTAATTATCATAATAAACTCTGCAGCACTGTAAAGAAAAACGCAGAAGGAAGGAGGGAAGCTTTACTATTAAAGTGATGTCTGCTTGAAGGTTTACTGTTATGGAAGTGACTGTTCACAACTTTCAGTCAGAGATGCAGTGTAATGGTAAATCATAACATTTGGTTCAAAGCAAAACTGGGTTGCTGCTGGGAGGTGAAGAATTATCAGAATACCTGCATTACATCTGCAGTATGTTATTTCTTGTACAAGATTCAAATTGTATAACACTGCCCAAGACATCATTCATTCTTTGTCACCCATGTAGATTTCTTGTTGGGCGTAGAGATGAGCAATTTCATAGGTACAGTAGGATGGCTGTTGTCGGGCTTGCATGAGCAGATTTTGGGTAAGTTTGAGTGTTTCATAATGGGTTACGGAGAGTTATTTCTCAGGTAAAGAGCTTACACTGCATTATTAATTTGGAGTTGTTTCACTAGTCCAACAAATATTGGATCTGTTAGAATATTTAAATATAATTTCATGGTAAGGTCTGTATTATCTGGCACAAGCCTTTAACTGGCCTGACTAGTTTTAGGGAGGAGAGCGCTTCATTAGACCCTCATGCAGAGTCCTTGTTAGCATATTTTGTCCCTGCTCAATCCTTGTTTCAGTGCCCTGGATTCAGTGTTTTGATGGAGTCATGCCTTGGCAGCGGCTTTGATTTCTACATTCATTTGGGTTGGTGCGTGGTCCGGGTAAGGTGGTGTTGGAGTGTCTCATGGCTTAAACCTGTGTGATGCCATACCTCTCAGCTGTCCCTATTCCAGGGATGTCCCTGATTTTGACCCAAGGATTTGGCACTGTGCCTCTTATTCCATCCTAACACTGGTGACTCTTGGAGGTACGGTGATGTATTATACTCGCTAAATCTTCTTCTTCTTCTTTCAGCTTTTCACAGTTAGGGGTCGCCACAGCGAAACTCCCATCCGCTAATGATTGGCAATGGATTTTTATGGTGCCAAGTTACCAGCCCGATGACCAACCTTCAAAGAAGGCACGCCCATTCACGTGCGCACCTACCTGCATGTCTTTAACGTCACTCGACCATGAGGAGGACATGCAGACTCCACACAGAAGGTGCTCCAGCCGAGAATCAAACAGGAGAACCTCTTGCTGTGAGGCAACAATGCTAACCACTGCACCATGGCAAGAACTTTCGTAGCAGTACAGATTTTGCAGAATGCACAGATTTGGCACATATTAGGGTCAGTCTTCATAATGGGATTTATAGCAAGTGGTGGCAAACCATTGCAGAGTGAAGTTTGAAAAGGACAGACATTAGAGTTTCAGAGTGCATGCCCTGCAGAGCATTCAGGTCAATGCAAACCCTGTTGTGCTATTGGCGCTTTAACCTCTATTGATTTATGTGAGGTTGCACAGTGATAAGGTATGCATAATGCTAGAACAAAGCATTTTGTTAAGTAAACGTCATTGGATGCTACTTCCTTAATATTTGATATTTGCACTGGAATACATGGTAATCGGGGGGGGGGGGGGATACACAACTTTAGCAGGCATATGTTGAAAACAAATCTATTACCACATGTAACATGATGTTTTATAGCAATAAAATACCTATGACTAGAAAATTGTGATGTGAGGTAATGTATACGGATTTCACTTCAGTATTTGCCAGGGTCACACACATAACACTGTTCAGGAAAATTAGCACACCTAGGTTGAGGTACTCTCGATAAGATGGGTAGCTGCATGGCTGATAAATGAGACATGGCAATTATCATGTAACAACTGGACAGATGAGATCCTTGGATAGTCAAGGTCCCACAGGGCTCTGTCCTAGGCCCTTACTTTAGATGGTATCTCTGAGGTTTGACATGCAGGTTTTTTTTTTTTTCCTCAGTCCTGGATTGCTTTTGTGGGCAAATGCAGGGTTATGGGGAGCTGAAGGCAGCCCTGGCACTTTCTCCCTCATTTGTTTTTGATCTTCTAAGGCAGGGTGATTCTGGAGAGGGGGATGTTCACCCACAGGGTTTTGGGAAGGTGTGTGGTTAGTCAAATTGAGCTATCCCCTTTGGGATTTGTCACAGTGAAGATGCCTGGGACGAATGTGTGGTTACCCACCCACTCATCAAGGTTACATTTGGAGTGGACAACAACATACTATGTTTCAGAGATGGGGCAGTCTCTGGGAGATAACTTGTCTCCTTTGCAGTTGGTATTAATGTCACATATGACATTTAAGCCTTTGAGTATTATGAGAGGAGTAGACTTACTCATACTTCGGACAGGGTTGAAGGAAGATGGTGGTGGGTCCCTTTGCTAGCATTTAAGATTAAGATACTTTGGTTTATGGCAGTGTATTAACAGTTTCTTTTCTTTTACAGATCAATGAGGGATCAGCGTATATTGACCATTGTGCCCATAGCTGGAATGATGGGTAGTGTAGTTGTGAAAAGGTGCGGAGTGTCACATTAGTTGGTGACCTGAAGGTGATGCATGCTGTTTGGCTGGAGTGGCAAGCAAAGACTACACAGGCGGATTACTGTTAAGTAAGCATGGCTTGGTTTGAGGTCTCCTAGTGGCTGTTTAGGGTTGAATTCATTACTGAAGGACAGAGGGCATATTGAGAGGAAAGCTTTAAAGGGGAACTCCAAGGAATATGGGATTTTGGTGTGTTTTTCAATTTAGCAGGCATCATACTTTTCGTTGGGGAACTCTTAGGGAATAGGGCCTATTCTCGGGGTTGATATGACTGTGATATGGTTTGCGTGTTGTCAGGCTGGGTTAGTAGGACCACACGCATGCTGCAGGAATTTGGGGATAGTTTATAATTCAAGTAGATGGTAGGGGAGTTAGCTTGGTCATACTGTGTTGCAGCCACCTGGGGGTAGGAGACTGGTGGACAGGTGGTTGCGCTATTTGGTTCAGACTTGTACCTAGGGCAGGACATTCCAGTGGTCAGGGGATTTAGATGTGATTTTTGTAATTTACGGGGGACAGGGTTATGTTAATTTCCAAATTTTGGACGGTGGCCTGATTGCCATTCGGTACTGAGTGAATTGGGGGGGGTGTTTAAGGTTGGGCATGTAGAGTACTTCATTGCTGGGATAGAGAGTTTAGGAAGTAGGTTAAGGGGTTCTGTTTTTCTCTGGCTCTTAGTGTTAGGTCATTAAAGTTTTGAAGTAGAATTTTGAAGTTAGTATTTGGGTGGTTTGGGGATTACAAATTTTCTTGCTTTTGGAATAGTGGGCAGGACCGTAGGACTACTAGGCAGCTGACTCACTAAGAAAGGAAAATCAATTTGGTGATTACTTGGGGTTCTAATGTACTTTACAGATGATGGGTACAGCAAATGATGTTTGGCTTAACCCTTCCCTTTATGGAAGGTAGTTGGCTAAAAAATGTTGAGGTAGAAAGGAGGGGGAACAACCGGTTCAGCTTGGTTAGTGGAGAAGAGGGACAGGCTTGCCCTCTTCTGTTCCCCCTCTGGTGTCTGGGTTCATTTCAAGGATTTGGGAATAGGAAAATGAGCAGCTGGAGAAAGTTTGCTGAATAGATAAGCAGGCTGGGGTAAGGATGCTGCTAATTTGGTGGAAAGTAATTCAGTGAATGGTGCATGAAGTGAGATGGGACGCTGCTTTATAAGTAAAGTAAGCGAGTATAGGTTTGGACGCTGCTTACTGGGTAAATAGAATATGAAGTGAGTCTTGGATGCTGCATCATAAGTAAAGTAAGCGAGCAAAGGTATGGACGCTGCTTACTGGGACAGGGTGAGTAGGTACACTGCCCTGATTAACATTATAAGGATGTTTATGCTGTGTTTAGAACCAACCATATTGTGTCTAGTTGTAATTAATAATTATGGTGATCAACGCTATATTATGGAAGTTTTAATAAAGGTCATTAAATGCCATTTGGTGTGATGTGTTTATTGAAGGGGACTGGGACAAACATAATTATTACAGGGAATTCTGTTTGAAGATGGATGGCGCATTGGTGCAGCGGTAGCTTTGTCACCTCACAGCAAGAGGTTCTCTGGTTCAATTCTTGGCTAGAGTGCCTTCTGTGCGGAGTCTGCATGTCCTCCCTGTGTTTATGTGGGTTTCCTCCAGGTGCTCCAGTTTCCTCCAATGTTAGAAAGACATGCATCTGAAGCGTTTCTCCCCAGGCTTCCACTGAAAATTGGCTTCATTCCAAGATGGACTTTCCCGGTTAACAAATGTTAAATAAATAAATAAAAATAAAAAATATCTCTTTCTAAAATACAAAATATGGCTTACTGGAGAGTGTGCAACTTGACACAGAGTAAGGCTGAAGATTGTCAGTCTTAATCCTTAACATTAAAGAAGGCTACAGTTGATTGGCAGCAGCTTATATTCACCCTTTCTCTAGAGAAAACCACTGCATTATTTTTGAGTATTGGTAAGCATGGTTAACCTTCATCTACTGCACAACATCCCAATCTTGAGCTACTGCAAATGGTATACCAGTCTGATGGTGCATTAAAACTGAATTACTCAATAACAAATGGTTACATGCAAGGAGGTACCCTATGAAAGTGCTTCACATTCTGTAAGAAAGAATAAATCTGGAATTATTTTGTGCCAGCAATAATTTAAATGTTTACATTCAATATCTGTATAAAATGCAATCAGTGTGCAGGAGTCACATTTCACAGCAGGTGTAAAGATACGTGTAGGACTGCCTGTATTACTATGCCCAGGATATTTTGACAAGTTTTACAAGACGTTTAATTGGGTCTGTATGCTATGAACATAAATTGGACATTGTGAACAGAAAAAATGTTTTCATTTGATTTCCTGACATCAAATCACATGTCTTTAGTATTCCCCATGTAACCTTGCAACTGCTGGTGTATTTCTTTAAAAAAATATCTAATATAATTGCACATTACAGTTATAAATACTCTGGAAAATATTCAGCATCAACAATGACCTAATTCTAGGTAATTGCTTCCTTATGACTTTGATTAGCAATGTTATTTCATAACACATATTAATTCATACTTATATTGGCACATTTGGAGCATGATTAATTTTAGGGTTTTAAGAAGCTAAGAATTTCTCTCCATAATCTGTCTTCAAAACTGTAATATGACATAATTCTAGTAAATGAAGTGCTTTCAATTATATTTCACATTTTCTACAATGTAAATGCATTTGAAATAGCATAATTTGCATGTAAGAAAATGCTGCCACTGAACAGCTTGTAGAATCAGCAAAGAATAAAAGCTTTTGGTAAATACATCAGGTTTGGTGGATAATTTCACTTGTCAAATGCTGAAAGAGCAGCTAATGTGTATGCTTTAAACAGACATGCTCAATGGTGAAAAAAGACTTCTAAAGTAATAAAAGTTGCAATTCAGTAAGAAGAAAATAGGTGTATATTATATTCTACAGAGGTATCCAAAAACGGCTAAATAGTACCATTAAGAAACAGTTTTAATGACAGCTGATAGTTAAAAGCAGTTTATTACAATTAACATGAAAACTTGCTTGCTTTCTAACTATAGTTCCATAGTTTTTACACATATACTAAAATACAAGATTAAATAAAGGTATATAGTTACATTTGTTAGCTCTAAAGGAATATGTGTGCACTATGTTTATCTTAAATTGAATCCAGAATATAATGATTTGTTTTCATTAGTACATGTTGTATTGCAGTATTCCAGTAGAAAATTGTTTGGGTTTCTGTTTCTTCTTTTCCCATGTTATTTTAAATATAATATTAGATTACACATTGCTAATGGGATAGATTTAGGAGCATTGCTTCTTTCGTCACAAACTGTAAACATATCATGAGATTATGCATTGTTCTTGGGGTAGATTTCAGAAGGCTGCTTCTTTGTCACAATTTGTAAATATATCATGAGATTATGCATTATTCATGGGGTAGATTTAGGGGGACTGCTTCTTTTTTCACAATTTGTAAAACATATCATGAGATTATGCAGTAGTCATGGGGGTAGTTTTAGGGGGACTGCTTATTTTGCCACAATTTGTAAACATAGCATGAGATTATGCATTATCCATGGGGTATATTTAGAGGGACTGCTGCTTTTGTCACAATTTGTAAATATATTATGAGATTATGCATTATTCATAGGGTAGATTTAGGGGGACTGCTTCTGCTGCCACAATTTGTAAACATATTTTGAGAATATGTATTGTTCTTAGGGTAGACTGGCAGTTGGAAATGAAATACATAATGATGGTGTCTCTCTGTGCTTTGGTTAAGGCAGGGTTCATTTTATTTAGTATTTTTGAACAGAAGACCAAGTGATGAGACAAAGTCTGGACTGTCAGTAAAGCTGCTGGGATGCTATCTTTTATAGACTAGTGGACACTATTTCCTGAAAGGTAAGTCGATATTTTGCACATTTGAAGAAGGAGTCTACTTACTGTGATTCACATGAGAAATGTGATAAAATACAGTTTCAAAGTCCCCATAAGCTTTTCACCTTCAGTCTCTCTATTAATGCCACATGTAAGAAAGGGAAATTCATTTAATCACTTTCCCCAAAGTTGGTGCAATCTCGAAAGTAGTTTATTTAGATATCAGAACTGTACGGGGTAGATCACCCATATCATGAGAGCAGAAAAGATCCCCTATCAAATATTTACTTTAAGTCTTAATCTACAAGTAAATTGTGAGACCATTTATGACTTGCTGATATCTACCCTCATTAAGTACATTCCACTTCTAGGAAGGCAAAGCTGGAAGGCCTAGGATGTATTTGTAGATATCCATCCCACTAGTCAGGTTTATGTTGAAGGATGAAAGGATATCGTTCTGTTTATGCATACAAGGGCAGTTTATTCCAGAGATGGGGAAAAGTTAGATAATAACTCTGTCCCTCCAATATGTTTTGTTTATTTTTTGGTGAAGATTCAAATCCTTCAATTTAATGCTAGTGGAGCTGTTCATCTTGCAGAGATGTAACAGATCAAGGCGGGTTTGATCCTTTATGGAACAGAATGCAAGACATAGATCTCTATGTAAGAGTCTATGAGACCAACATAGATCTCCAAGTAAGAGTCTATAAGAGATCAACAAAGATCTCCATGTAAGAATCTTTAAGAGATCAGTATATATTTCCATGTAAGTGTCTATAAAAGACCCTATTGATTTGTGGCTTCAACCCTGTCTTGGTGACTCAGGATTTGCAGACCAGTAAACTTCAAGGTTAGGAAATGCTGAGGCTTGCCTAGCAGTGTGATGTGACTAGGCAGGTGCAACACACAACTAGTGGCATTGTACTCTATAACTTGTCTAACTGGAAGAAAGCATATTAAAATGATAATGTATTTCAAAATGGATGAGATGCCTTTACACATCAACTGCGCTAAACAGAAATATTTTCTGACTGCTAATGCTACATAGTGGCCAAAATACAGGTAGTTGTTGACCCACATTTCATTATCTCTTATTACTGCATCAGTTTGTAATGGGGTACAAGCTGTAACATAAGTTGGAGATGAGTTTTTTTTCTTTTCTTTTTTTGCCAAATGCAACAATACTACTCTTTTTTTGCATTTAATTTTATCCCTGTTTTTACTACACCATTGGTTAGTGAGAATAGGTTCCTTTTTTAGAAAGCTTTTATTACATTTTTAAACACAATGAAACATTGTGCTGTCATTCAGAAGAAATAGCAAAAAAAAACAACTATTTGCAACTGTGTCTGCATCAATTAATCTAACAAATTCTTAATTTCCATTCAAAGAAAAATAAGTTAAGCACTCACCATAACATTCCATCTGAGAAGTTGTTCTTCATTTGTCTTCAACCTGTGGGAAAAATGGATCCATATCAGATATGACTCAGCCGCATATCCAGCATCTGATCTGAGCTCAAAGCTCCTCCCCTTACCCATAATACCCCTGTATCCTTCCTCCCTTCAGACTGAGTTTGTTGACCAATCAATTACTCACACCCAACTTAACAGGACCTTGTCACAACCAGAAAAAAAATCCGGAACAAAGAGAAGGACACAAGGGCACCCTAAGAGTGTCCACCTTCTATGCTTATATAGTCAGCAAACAGCTCAAACAAGGCCAGGGGAAGGGGGGAATGGCTGAAGACAAATGAAGAACTACTACTCAGATTGAATGTTATGGTGAGTATCTAACTTCTTTATCTGACGTAGTTGTCTTCATTTGATCTTCAACATGTGGAACACAGTCCCCAGTTACTAAACACCTGGGAGGCCCTCATGGAAGGATATTCCAGAGCACAGCGAAGCCAAAGGATGCCCTGTTCCTGGATACAATGTCCAGCTTATAATGTGAAATGAAAGTATGAGATGAGGACCATGCAGCTGCAGAACAAATATCATCCAAATAAAACTCTAGACCAAAAAGTCAGAGAAGTGGCCATAGATCTGGTAGAATGTGCTTTCACCTGACTTCCCGGGGATATCCTCCTGACAAAATGCGCCCGAATGATACATTGGGAAATCCAATGGGCAGTAACTTTGGAGATTGGTTTCCCAAAAAAGGGTTTGGAGTAGGAAATGAAAAGCTGGTCAGACTTATGAAGTGCTTTTGTCCTGTGAAAATAGAAACTTAACTGTCTGTGTACATCCAACAAGTGCAATTTATATTCTCCCTTATTTTGAAAATTTGGAAAGAATACCAGGAGATTAAACATCTTATTAATTTTGACCTCTGAAGCTAGTTTGGGAAGAAAAGATGGATTAGTGCACAAAGACACCCTGTCCTTATGAAAAATCATTTGACAGATAGGGGTTGAAGTTCAGACACTCTCCTGGAAGAAGTAATGGCAACTAAGAATGCAGTTTTCCAGGATAGAAATTGCAGATCCACTGAAGCTGCAGGTTCAAAGGGAGGGGGGTTAGACTAAAGCTTGAAGCACTAATGTAAGATCCCACAGTGGTGTAGGATCCTTCACCGGGGGGTCTCAGAAAAAAGGTACTTTTAAGGAAAGTCTTACAAAGCTCTGAAGATGCCAAGGAAGCCATATTTTTCCCCACATAAAAGTCAGAAATTGCAGCCAGTTGAACTTTGACTATGCGTGAACTGGAAACTTGTTGAAAAATCTCCAATAAGAATTCCAACACCGCAGAAAATGGAGTAGTAAAGGGATCCAATGCATGCTGCAAAGCCCATATAGTAAAATGTTTCCACTTGCTATTGTACACCTTCCTGGTATAAGACCTATGAGCCGCCACCAGAATTCATTTGATGGGAAAAGATAAACCTGGAGTCCTGATAATCATGGAAACTGGGGCAACCAATTAGTGAGCTTCAGACTGTCCATGACTGGATGGAAAATCCCTGAGGGATGAGAAATGAGATTCGGAACTGGATCCAACATCCAAGTTGGAGCCACCAGATGAGACCACAGAGAAGGAAAACAGACTTGGCGAGGCCAGAATGGGGCAATGAGGATCATGAAGCTCACCAGCCTGCAAGCTTTCTGAAGAAATTGTTGTATCAAGGGTAGAGAAGGATAAGCATACAGAAAACTGAGAGACCAGCATAAGTCAGAGCATCTGGGGGCTTCCCCCGAAGGGATTCAGAGCAATGAACTCGCAGCATTTCGCGTTGGAAGAAGAGATAAATAGATCGCAGCTAGGCTGACCACACTAGTGAATGATCTGTTCCATTACTGAAGGATTCAGAGACCACTCATAAGGCATCAGGATAGATCTGCTGAGCCTGTCCGCTAGAATGTTGGACCATCCTGCAATGTGCATTGCTACCATAAAACAGCTTGTGAAGATCACCCATTCCCACACTCTCATGGCTTCACGACAAAGGGGAAAAGATCTGGTTCCCCCTGTTTGTTGATGTACCAGACCACTGACATACTGTCTGGCTGTATAGCAATCATTCCTGAGGGAAGATGGGCATGGAGAGCCTGCAACGTGAGAAGCACTGCCTTCATCTCCAGGATGTTGCTATGCAAACTGGTCTTGTAGGGGGACCGCATGCCTTGAACTGTCCTTCCCGAGCAATGCCCCACCACCCCAGCTGGGAGGCATCCGTATTCACTGTGGCCTTGGGAAATGATAGGCAAAAAGGACATCCCTGGACCAGATCTGGGGAATGAATCCACCACTGAAGAGAGTCCCTGTACACTCGAGAGATTTGAACAGGGTGAGACAATGGGAGATCTAACAGAGACCATTGTATGGAAAGGGTCCACTGAAGGATCTGCATGTGCAGGTGCACCAAGGGTAAAAGACTGATCATGGCCGCCATGGACCCCAATGCCCATAGTACCACTTCTGCCATTGGAGAGTGAGTTTGAAGAATGTAAAGAACATGTAGCTTCAGACAGCGTATCCTGTCTGGTGTAAGGAAAACTCTTGTCTGAATTGTGTTTAACCGAGCCCCAGTGAATTCTAATGTCTGAACTGGAGCCAGAGATGATTTGCTGAGATTGATGGTGACACCTAACCTCTGGGCTAGTAGTAGAAAGGAATCCCTCGCTTTGCAAAGTTGATGCCTGGAAGGGGCAGCGAGAAGCCATTTGTCCAGGTAGGGGAATACCTGAATGCCCTGGAGTCTCTGGTGAGCTGCTACTACTGACATCACTTTGGTAAACACCCTGGAGGGCTGTGGTGAGACCAAAGAAGAACACTCTGAACTGATAATGATTGGTTCCTAGCCAGAAGCGTAGGAACCTCCGACAGCATCTGTCCATCTTGATAAGATAGTACACATCCTGGAGGTCGATCAAGCACATCCAATCATTCTCCTGCAGGAAGGGCAGGTTAGACTGAAGGGTGACCATCTGGAATTTTCTTTTGGCCACTGACAGTGTCAAGCTGGATAGATCCAGAATTAGTCTTAGGTCCCCCGTCTTCTTTTGCACTAAAAAGAACCACCTGGAATAAATACCTAATCTGGACTGGTCTTGGGGGACATGTTGGATGACCCATTTTTCCAGCAGCTTTGCTATTTCCAGTGCTGCATCCTCCCTGTGCATGGGTGAAATGTCTGGGAGGTATTTCAGTGGTAGAGGTGGCTCGAGGAATGGAACTGAATAACCTCTGGTTATAATCTGTAACACCCAACAATCTGTTGTGATGGAATCCCACTCCATTACGTGTAGCGATAACTGGCCCCAACTTTTTCCAGAGATGAGCAGTCGGGCAGCCCTTCATGGCTGATGCATGGGTCTGTCTGACAAAGGTTCTCGAGACCTGTAATTTCTCGGACCCCCTCTGCCTCTAGGGCAATGTCTATTGTATCCCCCTCTGCCCCTGGGGGAAGGTAAGTCCTGAGTTTCTATGGGAAACGTCTGTGATTTCCAGAGCCACATCTTCTTAGCCCTTCACTGATTCCTAGAAAAGGATCATTGAGGGGCAGAGAAGCAGATCCCAATGGCAGCCAGAGTCTTCCCATCCTTCTCACTCTAAAATAACATCTCATGTACCGACTTGCCAAACAGGGAGGAACCGTCATACGGGGCAATGGTGAATGATGTCTTAAAAGGTTCTGAAAACTGACAAACCCAGAGCCAGGCGTGCAGCCTGATGGCAATGCCTGTACCAGCTGCTCCAGCAGCTCCCTTGGTAGGATGAGAGAGGAGATGCATAGAAGTATTCACGACTGACTTTATAGTGGCCATACAAGCGAAAAACTTCTTCTTGTCCTCCACCAACATGGACTCAGGAGTCGACTCAGCGATCTCCTTCACTAGGTCTCGCTGCAGCTGAATCACATGTGCCATGTAATTCAGGTCTCTTACAGAAAAAGTCGCTGAAGCATACACCTGCTTCCCAAAGCAATCCATTGTCCTTGATTCTCAGTCTGGAGGATAAACCGTAGAGCTCTCCTGAGCGAGCTCTTTCCTAATGGCAGCTGCCACCACCATAGCATCAACCGGGGACCCCTTATTCCAGTGTGACCAATCTGAAGGGGGGCTCAAAAACTATATCCGGGTATTTGGGGATGGGCTCCACCATGTCCACTTCCTTCCACTCTTGAAATGTTATCAGGTCCACTAAAGGATCTGCGGGAGGCGACACCCAGGAAGTAGAGGGTCCTGCGCCAAATGTCTCGAGAAACACTGATTCGTCCAAGGTTGGTTGCTGGGCAGACCACCCCCCTCACTGGCAAGGAGTTCCATAATGTCTCCAAAAGAGACATCCTCGGAGGGTGACCAGGGGAAACCTACCCTTCCTCCAAATTGGTGTCTTCAGTGAGAGACTCCGGTGGGGAGTCTAAGTGCCTCCTTTTCCATGTACGTTTGCAAGGGATCTCCTCAGTGGGGATCTCTGGGGAGGACTCACTAATGTCTTGCTGTTCCCAAGCGGAAGCTTCCTGAGGCAATGTGGCAGCAGGCTGTCCCTGAGATGGCAGGATGACCGAAACCATACCCAAAATAGAGGGAGTTGGGGTGGTGTCCAAGGACAAGATGGTCAAGGGTCTTGAAAAAATCAAGAGAACTCTCTCCATCACATTAAAAGCTGAAGGGGAATGGACATCCTGAGAAAGGCCAATAGGACTCTCACCCTCTGACCTGATGGGGGACCCAGAGCTGAGCCTCCAAGTGCCAAGATACCGAGAGCAAGGCTGCACTCTGACATACCTGGAGCCAACAACAACCCCTCAGATCTGACACTGAGGCAATGGCTCTGAGTGCTTGCCGGATCCAACCTGCTAAAAGTCACAGCCAGCATAGAGGTACTGTCAGTGCTGACCCCTTGACCCCAAGAGCCCTTGGATCCATGGAATCCAAAACTGAAGGTCAGATCAGAGACGGAGTAATCGGGGTGAAAAAAGGCTGCATGCTCCCTGATCAAATGGGAGAGGGGTCAGGCAAGACTCCCATCTAAATATGGGTGTGGATAAATTTCCACATCATTCTGTTCATCTTTGCTTCACTATGGCTCGGGGTGAAGCTGGAGGAGGAGACGACCAACACTGGCCTGGAAGGGTGGTGAGGAGAAGCCTGCATTGGCAACTGGATCCGGGGCTCCTCCAGCTCTGCGGAGAACTGAGGAGACTCCAGACTCAGAGCCAACCTAGATTTAGGTGGAGGGCCAGTTGGAGCCAAGCGATCTGGAGATCACTTTCTCAGCCTATCCTTCTTAGATGACTTAACCCCATCCCTCTTACAGGGAGTTTGAGTCCTCAAGATCAGAAGCTGAGGGCACAGGGACTTGAGTCCTGGAAGAGGGGAGAAGGCCCTTAAGTATTAACTTATCCCTCCTGTTTTTCAGTGCCCTGATATTAAACCCAGCACAAATGGAGCAGGAGGTCTGAAGTTGGGCCACCCTAGACACACTATGCACAGAGTGTCGCCATCGACTGGGGAAAGCTTATGGCCACACTCTGTATGCTTTCTGACCCCTGGCTTGGGAGTGTCCAACATTCCCCAAAGTAGGCCCAGCACACACACAAGCACTCAAACACACACGCTAAGAGAGAGAGAGAGAGAAAGAAAGAGGAAGGAAAGTTTTTTTTTTTTTTAACTGGCGACCACACGAAAGGGGAGGTAGAAATAAGAGAATGAATATTAACTAGAGAGAGAGAGAGAGAGAGTTAACCCCAAAAAACCAACACTTACTACACTTACAATGCCAAGAGCTCAGACCACGATGTGGACTTTACAGTCGGCAAACGAGGGAGGAAGGAGACAGGGCCATTATGATTAAGGGGAGGAGCTTTGAGCTCAGATCAGATGCTGGATATGTGGCTGAGTCAGATCCGATATGGATCCATGGACCCACAGGCTGAAGATCAAATGAAGGCAACTACTTCAGATTGAAAATTTAGTACATAAGTATCATGAGAATAAGTTCCAGTTGTAGTCACACTGCGTCAGGGCAAAAACACCCAACTGGCAGTCATAAGCATGCTTTGGTAGTAATTGACGTTGGTAAAATATATGCTAAATAGAGATTTCAGTACTGTTCCATGAGGTATATTGCAAGCTACTTTTTTGCTTTCTAAGGTGGTACCTGCTACCTCAACTATGTGAGTTCTGTCTTTTAACCAATTTTTGATCCACTGTGCCACATATGGGTCTGCATTTAGGTCCTTTAGTTAACTTGCAATGCCAAAATGTGTGTTTGTGTCAAATGCCTTTTCCAGATGCAAATAGGTTTTACGAACAAAGTGACCACTGCACGCAGCCTCTTTAACCTTCCTAAAAAAGTTTACTAACTTTAGTCAAAGTGTATGATATTCTGAAATCACAATTTATGAAGTCACATATAATACACTGTATGACTTTTCAGACTGAATTAGACAGACAGAAAGATTAGCAGTTCCTTGCATATGTGTGGTGGGGACCCATTTATGAAGGAACATCACAACAGCAATTTTTCCTACTTCAAGAACATCTCCTGTAGTTAAGCTTTTGTTAATCAGTGTTTAGGAGGGGTTCCACAAAGGCACATTTGGAACTATTTATTAAGCATCTGGGTATGGTGTCTTGTCTCACTGAAGTGGTATTTTTTTTTATGGACACAATTAGAACATGTTCCTTTAAGATCTTGATTCAGTGATTTGCAGAATTTCAATGACTGCTTCATGGGTAAAGTTTTCTACTAAGCTTATCTGCAAGGACATTTGGTATATCCTTTGAGTCTGAATGTGGGGTGCCATTTTGGATTAGTTCAGGGCTCTTCTAGGTATTGTTTCCTAATGTTCTGGCATAATTAAAGAAGGGTTTACAACTGTCATTGGATTCAGATGTTCATTCCATTTTGTGCTTAACTTTGCTCTTTCTTGTGGCAGCTTTTAGTTCATTGCTGATTCTTTCCATAAGGTCTTTTATGTACACAAGAATTAGATGTATTATAGAACTTTAGATATTTTTTTCTTTATTATAGAACTTATTTATACTCTTAGACCAGCAAGGTCATTTGATTTGAATTCCCAGATGTACATGGCACTATTAGTCTAACCACTTTCCTTGGTGGATGTAGAACTCTGTTTCTAAAGCAGCAGATGAAGATGCATAGGGGCTGTTGACATTACCAGTAAATGTTGAGTGCTCATTGCAGAGGCTGATCAGATTTCCTCTTTTGAAGACCTTAAATTCAGATTTACTGACTGAGTGTGGTGTTTTAGTCTTTGAAGGAGAAGTTTTTCATATCTTCTGGTCCTTGCCATGAGACTCTTTTTTGGATTAAAAGAATGGTCCTTCCACTGAATAATTCAAATTTTATCTTTACTAACACAAAAAAATAGCATATTAATTCTTTAAAATGCTAATAGGCAAGTACAAAAACTCTGCCAGTGTAGAAATAGAATACATTGGTTATAAACATTTAACATTATTTGTGCAAATGTATGAGTGAGCCACAGTTTACAACTTTTAGTAGCGTTTGAAGGTAGGATATTGATTTATAATGATTTGGGTTTTACTTTAATGCATGCATACATGCATACATACATGCAAATATTTCAGGCACAAGCAATAATGCCCTTCTAACCTGTCAATATACCACAAACTCATCCAGAGAATAAATGACCAAATTGTTTTTAAAATATCTAAACGAGTACTTGATTTAATGTAATTTGGTACTCTCTTCCAGGTGTCATCTGTTCTCTCTCAGAGTACCAATTAGTACATCTCTCATTTCTATATAATGTCCTACACGCTGATGAATGCTCATCTAGTACTCTTTGATAACCCCAAGCATTCCTAGAGATAGTTTTCTGTAAATGACCTCTACACCAGAATAAGGTCTCCTCTTAAATATCTATATCAGACACTGCACAAGTTCAGATATTTTAATCTATCATAATAACTTAAAACTTTCATAGCCAATGATACCCTTGGTATATTTCCACTCTACATTTTCACTTTACACATACTCTTTTCTTATAAGGTTTCCATAATATTACCCCATAGTCAAGTTTAGGTCTAAAGCAACTTACAATGATTTAATTATTTCTAATGTCCTAGACTTTACAAAAGTGTTATACTGCATACTCTTTTACTGATTATTATAAGACATGGTCAGAAAAACTCAAAGCTGCACATATCCATATACAATGTTCCTAAATTAATACACAGTTTGGATCACTGTGTGCTGTATTAAATATTCACACTTGCAGTCTCTCCCTCTCAAGTCTCATATGGTTCATTTTTTATGTATTTATTGGAATATTACTCTCCTGTGCCCAACTGGTCAGTTTAGTTCATTTCTTTAGAAAACATGCCCTGTCTATAAAACATGTATTAAGTTTTATAGTTTTCAAGTCAATCTGCACAGAATATAAAGGATTCCTCAAATTAATAATAAAAATAAAAATGATACAACTTAAACAAGTACAAGTCTTGGATAAAGTCCTGAAAGACACCCTGATTATAAACAATAACTTCAGCTGTCCTTTTGTTACATGATAATTACCATGTCCAATTAGTATGACATGCAGCTATCAATCTTAGTAAGATTACATTAATATCTAGTTGTTCTAATTTATTGATCAGTGATTCTTGTGTGACCCCATTAAAGGGTGAAGATAAGTCTACATAAACTGCATCACGATTTTTTATTTATAGCTGTTATTATATTATTATACAACTTAATGTTACATATGGTTACAGTTCTTGGTTTTGCTTAATAAATGGTATTATTGATATACGTTCAGGCCACGTGAACTTTATGAGTTACATATGGCTTGTCAGAAGGTAAGGCTGAAAGAACAAGGATTTCACTACAGTCACATTTTTGTAAGTTATCTGAAAGGATAACCGTCTGACTGACTTTTTTGCAGATAAAGGTGAGTTACTGTTGCCCTACTGCTATAGAATAAATGACCCATGAAACAAGAAAAGCAATACACCAGTGTAAGGTTGTTGTTCCTCTAATTTGGATTTTCATGGTGGATAATGGTCAAGTATTCTCTTCATGCTGTGATGAACTTCTATGAGATACTTAAATGTTTTGTGGAAAAAAAGAAAATTGTAGATCACAGCAGAAAGACTGAAAATCTAAACAGATGTACCCATTAGAAGGACAGCAAGAAAGTGTTATGAGCTGGCAATTATGATGGAACTCCTTCATTTATGTGTGAAGGTCTTGTGCAGTAAGATAGCTGCAAGCAACCTGGCACATACAGGATAAAAATAATGTAAAAGTACAGTAGGGATAAAATGACATAGCTACTCCATTAAGATTGAAAACAACTGAAGGTTGGTACATGTCTCACTTGAAAGACATCAGCTTAATCTATAAATGTAATATAGTTAGTTCCAATAAACAGACAGAATAAGGAACACTACCGAAACTTGTGTAGCATTTCATTGTGCCACAAAACATCACAGAAGAAAAAATATATGTAGTACATCAAAAATGGCTCTATCACAAATGCTGTGTTTTATGTTTTGGGTGTACACGCCTCAGATAAAAGGGAAACTGAATATATATATATATATGTGTGTGTGTGTGTGTGTGTGTGTGTGTGTCTGCATGTGTGTATACACACACACATACATACACACACACATACATACATAAATATATATATATATATATATATATATATATATATATATATATATATATATATATATATATATATAATGTTTCCACTTTTTATTCCAAGTTGGTACAGTCTCATTTGGTATATACAGATATTGGGGATGGAGTTTTGCCCCTCTATCAAGGATACAGTAGTATTCCCCTGCAGAAATAAACTGTAAGACTTATGTGACATTTTTAGTTTCACTACATGGCAGTATTATTTTCGTATATTTAGATGTATTTGCAGTGTTTGACCACATCAGTTAAATGACATCCATTTAGTTATAGCAAATCCAGGCAGTATATTTTTATTTAAATTTCATCACTTCAGCAGGCTCATTTGACTCTAAGCACAGACTTACAAAACACTCAGTTCGACTCTGACGTAAACCTTCTAGGCAGCTAACCAATAGGAATGCATCATTAATAAAAAATACTGCGCAAAATGCATAAAGCTATGTATGTTAATTTTCCTTGGTTAGCATCTGATCTAATCAAATTTCTTAAACACTTTTCATTAGGGAAACTCAGCATCTACAGCAGTAGTTATAAATTGCTCAAATAGATAGTAAAAATGAAACATTGTTTTGTCAATCCATGGAGTCTCTATTTCACCATAACTATCAAAAGGCAAGAACAAGCAGCATAAAATAATGTACATTAAATGTTCTGTAAATATAAAGATATTGCTTCTGATCCCATTCCTGTTCAGTATGGATGGCTTTATTCCAGGATCATTTTAGGTGGAATGGTTCTTTTACTTTTGAGGATTCTAAGAGGTCAAGCCCATTGAGCATTCCTTTCGTAATGGGATTAATATAATTAAAAACATCATCATGTGATGGCATTGTCTGTATTGATGCTGTGCAACAATCTAATGTATGTATCATTACTGAACTGCATCTTACAGTCTTTGATGGTATTTCTATAATTTTTGCAGATTTTTATTTTTTTAAGTAAATAAATTAATAAATAAATACAACTACTTGTCACAGTGTTTCTATCATCTTTGCAGTTCTTACTATTTTCTATAGTTTTTTTTAATTTCTCCAAGTCTTTTGGTTTTCAAATATCATGACAAGAATGGACTCCATTCCTAAGTCAAAGTATGATTAAAGTTCATGAAATTAGTATTGTTTCATTCTTTGATGTTAGGCAGAAGTGAAGATAAAAGCCAGAAGTTGCAAAGCCAAATGCAAAATCCACCACTCAAATGTAGAAATTCAAAAACAATTTAATAAGCGCTTTCGGAAGAAATAGTATCCTTCCTTCTTCAGAACTTCATGTTAGGCAGAAGTGCTTTTCCTAGCACCTGCAATGTACCCAGTACTGACTCCTTCTGCTATTCATATGGAGTTAATGTATCATTAACATATCTAAGTTGTTGTTTGTCTTTTCGGCTTTTCCCTGTTAGGGGTCGCCACAGCGGATCTACGGTCTGCTAATGATTGGCAGTCAATTTTTATGGTGCCAGGTTGCCAGCCCAACGCCCAACCATCTAAGTACGATTGTAAATTCTCTTTTATAAGACCCATTGCTCCTCCTACTATTGGAACTGTCTGGGTATCCTTCTTCCATATTGCCCTTGTTTCTGCCTTGTTTTTAATTTTTTTTTAATTTCTCCAAGTATTTTGGCTTTCTAATACCATAATGAGCATGGACCCCATTCTTTAGTCAAAGTATGATTAAAGATCATGAAATTAGTATTGTTTCAATCTTTCATGTTAGCCAACAGTGCTTTTTGCAGCACCCGGAATGTGACCAGTAATGACTTCTTCTGCAATTCATACAGAGTTCCATGTATTGGTAACATCTAAGTATGATTGTAAATTATTTTTTATAAGACCCATTGCGCCTCTTATTACTGGAACTGTCTGAGTAGCTTTCTTCCATGTTGCCATTGTTTCTGCCTGCAAATCCTGGCATTTTATGACTTTGTGTCTTTCTGTACATAAGACATTGTAGTCACTGGGTATAGCAAATTCAATAATCAATGCTACTTTTGTCTTCTTTTCATGGACTACTATATCTGGATTTCTTGCACCTATTCTTTGAACTGTTGGTAATGGAAGATCCCATGTGATGTAAATTTCATAATTTTCTATGATGCCTTGTGGCTCATGTTTCCAGTATTCTTAGCTACTTCAGTATTATAATGTTTGCACAATCCCAAATGCAACAGTCTTGCCACATTATTATGCCTTTCAGTATACAGTCTTTCTGCCATTAGTAAATTACAACCAGCAACAAGATGTGCAACGGTTTCCAATTCTGTTTTAGAAACCCTACATTTGTCTGTTGCTCCCACATGTTCAATGAATTTTGTAATCCAAAGTGTATGTAGTACACCATCTTGGGCCGTCAATATTAACCTTTTGTCTTTTGGTTTAAATTCACCTCACCTTCACCATTCCTGCATTCGATCCTGATTAAAATGAGGTTGTTCCAAGAGTTTTCTATACTTGCAACTATATGTATGTATTTTCCACATTTCTTTCTCATCTGATCCTATACTTTATATTCTTTCTTTTGTTTTTTAGCACATTCAGTTGATGCTTGATTTTTATCTACTTCTGGTTTAATTTCCATTGCCGCTTAATTCCGATATTCCTTTGCTAAACTAAACAGGGAAGTCATCTTAGACTTATTCTCCTCATGTTTCAAAATTTTCTCTACATTTAGGTCTTGTGAGGTCAGAAGATATATAGGCAGTCCCATGATTGCATATCTATACATCTAATCAATTTCAAGGAGGCCCATACCTCCTTCAGAACAGGGAATACATAATATTGGTAGGCACTGATTGTTAGATATTATTTGATGAGCATGAAGCATCCTTCTTGGTTTTCTTTCCAACTTATCCAATACTTTTTAGGGCCAGTCAATCACTCCAAAACTGTAAATTAGGACAGGAAGAGAAAATTGGTTTATAGCTTGGACTTTGTTCCTAGACGTCAGTGGTGTTTTCAGTATTAATTTAAGTCTTTTAAAATATTTCTTACTAAGTTTTATTCACATTTGCTCATGTTTTATTGTTGATCCTTCATCAGTTCCAAAGTATTTATACACTTCCTCTTGCTCAAGTTCTTTTATTTCATATTCCTGTCCCAAACTGATGTTTTCTTGGTGCTGCAGCTTTCCTGCTTTAATGGTTGCTTTTGCACATTTATCAAGACCAAATGACATTCTTACATCATCTGAAAATGTTTTGACCACTTGTAGTTGTGCTTTCAGTTCCTCATCTGATGAACTATACAGTTTTAAATGATCTACAAAAAGAAGATAAGTCTTTAGACTTTGTTGTTTTCTGAGAAATCTGTTAAGTAGCCAACTTAATGTGTTAAGCGCAAGGCAAAAGAGCAGTGGTGATAGAGCATTATCCTGGAATACCCCCCCCCTTTGAATTTTTATCCCTGGAATAATAATTTGTCCTTTATCATGGCTCAAAGTGGTTTGCCAGTGTTTCATGGCTGCTGTAATGTAATTGATCAGTGTTGGGTATATCTTACGCATGTTAAGCACTCTTTTATCCATGAATGTGCTACTGTCAAATGCTTTTTTTAGTCTACCCATACCATATGTAGATTCTTCCCCTTTTTACAGTTCTCCAGTATGACTTTATTTAACAACAAATAATCCTTTGTTCCATATGACTTTCTTTTATTACCTTTTTGTTCTATTACCATGATTGAGTTTTCTTCTAAATGACTATAATCTCTGTTGGCATCAATTCCAGTGTACAGTTTATATGTCATCAGCAGTTAAGTTATTCATCTGTAGTTTTTAAGATAGCTTGCAGGTTCACTCCTAAGTAGGAGCATTGTTTTTTTCCTATTGTTAACCAGGCTGGTGTCCGGTCAGGGTACACATATAAATAGTTCTAACTCATGGTTAAATCTCCAGACATTAGAAACTGCATCTAGGCCTGGTTTTTTTCCAATTAGGAGCTTTTCTTAACTTTTGTTTCAATTTCTCTGGCCATTACTTCATCCCATTTCATATCCTTTATGTTTGAACTTCTTATTCTTTCTTTTACTTCTTCTATCCATTTAGCATCTTTGTTATGTTCCACAGGATCCACATAGATATTTCTCCAAAATGTATCTATTTCTTCTGTTTCTGGTGGTGTGTCAGTGTTTCCCAATACTCTAAAAAACTTTTTGGGTTAACAGTAAATTGTTTATTTTGTACTTTTCCTTTATATTTATCTGCATATCTTCTAAGTTTTCTGCCTGTACTGATATTTTTAGTTTATTTGTGATAGTTCACAATAGATCCTAATGTGTTCTGATACTGCACATTCCTTTCATCGTGGGTATCTTTCTGAGTATTTTGTTGCTCCGTTCCCTCTTCTATACTATTCTAACAGGGACACTTCTTGTCATAATTGATTTATAGTTTTCTCTATTTGATGCTTCCATGATGGCATTCAATTTTTCCCCTTCCTTTCCCTTACTACCTTCTGTTTTTTTTTTGGTAAGACTTTATCTGTTATTAATTTAGCTGTACAGTAATATAGCCTATTTACGTCTGCTATATCACATGAACCTCTATTGATAGTCCTAATTACTGTGCTCATTTGTTTTATCAGATTTCTAACTTTTGGGGTTTTATTGACTTGCTGTAGTCTATTTCTTTCATTGATCTTAATATGTCTATCCATTTCTATTAAATCAAGCAACTCTTCTGTTAGATCATTTTCTTCTAAACTGGGACACATTCTTTGTTCTCCATTTCCTGTGGGCGTTCTATAGAAAGTTCCAGTGCATCTTCCTGTGCACCATTCTTTTCAATTTCATCCTGTGTCATCCATTGCTCTTTCATATAGGAACTCACTGGCCTATCACTACACAAGATTGACTGATTCAGAGTTGCCACAGTTTCCTGTTCCTTCTCTTGCTGTGCAACTCCAAATGAATGTTTGCTCTGGTTTCCTATGAAAGGCTCTAAAGTACCTTCATATGGCAACTAATCAGATGTTTCCCGCTCCACTGATTTCAACTTAATTTGTGAAACCACTGCTCTATCCTGCTGTGATGTTATCCAAGTTAGATTTTCTACATAAATCCTTCACTTTGTAGGTAATCCATAACCTCAATTTCTATTTCTTTAACTTCTACATTACTAATCCTCTTTTCTACTTTTCCTCTTTGTTTTCTTATTTTTTGTATTACAAAATTTTCCATGTCTGGATTCTTTTGCCTGTATTTCTCTTCAAATATCTTTGGTACTGCTTTTTTTGTATTGATTAGTTTTGCCTTCTCCTTTGCATAAATATTGCACCATATTAAATCTTTTTTTCTTTCCCATGCCCATATTTCTTCTTCAGATGCCTCCTGCTCCTTCTGTTTCACCTTACTTTGGGGATTTGTTGTTCCATCATGCTGTGATGTAACCTCTGTTAGACTTTCTGCACTAAATCCTACACTTTGCAAGTATTCCATAACTTCATCTTCTAGTTTTTAACTTCTACTTAACTAATCTTCTGTTCTACATTCCCACTTTGTGATCTTATTTTTTATTGTGAATTTTTCCATATCTGGATGACTTTCCCTGTATTTCTCTTTGAATAGCTTTGGGGTTGCCCTTTTTGTGTTGATTAATTTAGCTTTTTCCTTTCCATAAATATTTTACCATATCAGATCTCTCTTTCTTTCCCATGTCCATATTTCTTTTCTATACCTTTCAGAAGTCTGTAAATTTTGTTCTTTATATTTTGCACTTCCTCAATTGCTTCTTTTTCCAAATGGCCCAAGGCTTCTTGATCTATATATTGTTTAAACAAATCTGTTGTATTAACGAACACCATTTTTTTAAGCTTCTGACAATTTTTCTTGTGGAAGTATTTTTCTTTCTTCTAATTTCTCTCTTAATCTTTTTGCATATCTTCTGTCTGGAAATTCTTGGCTTCTTGCATAATAGTAACAATATGTAATCTCTTTCATATCCTTAATTGTCCACTCTTTTTTGGCCTATAAGTTTTTGTGAATTTTGTGGACTGCTACTTCCTTCTACAACTCGGGTGGGGGGGTATCCTCCCACTAGGCTTGACTTAGCCCAATTGTAGGAATGTTTACATGTCTTGAGGATTCTACATTGTCATTTTTTCCATTCCTGGCACCAGTGCACCTAACAGGATTGGGCACTTTTTTATCCTGGGTCTTATGCACCCAGTTACCTTTTTTTTTTATTTTTAACCTACTTCTGTCCATATGTGCTATATAAAATACAGTTTATATATCAGTGCCTTCTTGGTGAGATTTTGTGAAAAACATGTTTCTAATATATGGGTGGGTAAATGGCCACTAAGACAGTCTGCCATTTTCCCTGAAGTGAGAATGACGTTAGAGTCTGAGCATAGCATTCATTCAAGCACACTGCAGCTCTCTGATATGATCCCTTAATGAATATTACTTCTTATAATTTAAGGAAAGCCATAGAGGGAACTGTGAGAATGGATTTAAGGACTATTATGTCTCAGTTGGTTATTAATAATAACACCCAGGATCGGGATTTCAGCTCTGATGGTGTCCAAGACCCAACAGATGGCATCATTAACCAGGAATTAATGCTGGCCCAAAGGGTCATGAAGAAAAAAGTTATTGTTCCATCCCTTATACTTTTGGAATCTGCAAACAGATCTAGTGTGTTTTTGAAAGTATCTTTGACCAAAGCAGCAACTTTTTTTGCTACTTTTTGTGCTCTACCCTGCCAACAAATTTTGTAGAAAACGGTGAAACATGACTGTATGAAATTCAACTTCTTTTTCTTCTTCTTTCAGCTTTTCCCGGTTTGGGGTTGCCACAGTGGATAATCTGTCTGCTCATGATTGGCAGTGGAGTTTTATGGTGTCGAGTTGCCAGCCCTGCGCCCAACCTTCCACAGAAGGCACATACACACACATGCACACACTCACACCCAGGTCCAATTTAGGGTGTCCAATCCACCTACTGCATGTCTTTGGGATGTGGGATCAAAACCGGAGCACCCAGAGGAAACCCATGTGACCACAGGGAGGACATGCAGACTCCACACAGAAGGCACCCCAGCTGAGAATTGAACCAGAAAACCTCTTGCTGTGAGGCGACAATGCTAACCGCTGCACCACCATGGCTGCCCACTGTATGAAATTCAACTAAGTTAATCAAAAGCCCAGAAATATGTTGACTATGTGGGTATGCCAGCATCTGGTGTCACAATCTCCATTTCTATTTTTATGTATAAGTAAAAAGACTACATTGGGCACAAATAACCCATGTGCAAATGAGGGTATGTCAGTGCAATATGTATTGACAGATGCTGTTGCCTATCAAATGACTCATATCTCTGTAGAAATCCCCTCTCTCAGCAAGACATAATGATATGATGGCCAAGCAGACATGCAAATAGTGAGCTGGTGAATTTCTTAATCATTTGTATAATGAGTTAGCTACTTAAACAGAGTAGAACTGGTAAGGACTAGGAAGCAAAGTCTTTCCAGCTTCAGTGAAAAAAGCAATCCTGCACGAATTTATCCAAATGGCAAAAACAATGAAAATTCTTAACCCATAATTACTTCATCACAAGAAACCACTCCTACTGAATTCGCTATTCATTTTATCTCCTTCTACATCACTCCTCTACTGCTGATGAGCTTTATAACCTCCATAATCTTTTCATATATGACTCTCTCTCTCTCTATATATATATATATATATATATATATATATATATATATGTGTGTGTGTGTGTGTGTGTGTGTGTGTATATGTGTACTGTATATTATCTGCATTCATAACTCTGTACCATTTTTATTAGCTTCATAACCTGTGTAATTTTTTGATTACACCCCAACTTTTCTTTTTTTGCCACCATGAAAACTAATACTCTCTTGTGTTCTTCCCCTCCTTTAAACCCTCCCCAGCTTCTCACCCTTGGCTCTTCTCAGCAACATTCCTTCCATACTTTGCTTGACCACTCTCCTCACATCCTGTCAGAAGTTAGCTCCATCTCATGTACCTTCGATCTCCTGCACCCCAGTTCCCCAAACATGCACTCTCCAAACCACCCAGTAAACACCCCTTAGAGGAATATGGTCTCCTCCCTCATACTCCACATTCTGTAGATCTTAAAGCCTCTGCTACAGTTACTTTACACTAGGAATGCATACTCCATACTTACACACATACCACCTACCCATGCCCCATATGTATACACATACTGCCTACCCATACCGCATACCTACACACATACCACCTACCCATGCCCCATACCTGCACGCATACTACCTACCCATACCACATACCTACACACATACCACCTACCCATACCCCATTAAACATTCACATCACACTTATAACAGCACTCAAGCTTACACATGTCAAACATATCAGAATCCCAATACCTCATCATCTCTAGTTTTGATAGAAAACCCCAATTATACCCAAAACTACACATTCCAAAACTACTACTCAAATTCAGTCCAATTGTCTTTATACTTTTGCTAAAAGGCAACACTGAGCCCATTTCAGCACCAGTTAACAGTAATGCCTCAACTCAAATCAGTAAACACTATCATATTACCTGCTCCCTTTTTATAACCCACAGAATCAAGATCAAAATTGACGAAATCTATGCCTTTACCATACATATATTCTTGACTTTATAGTTATTGCAGAAACATGGCTCAAACCTGACACCCCTAGTCTTCACCACCTCATGCCAAACTATTCATACCTACAAAATTACAGACCAGAGAATAAACATGGGGGAGGAGCATTAATTCACTTCAAAGGCAACCTTAACCTCACCATCATTGCAAAAGCTAACAGTAACTCATAATCAGATTCTAACTAGATCCTTTTAAAAGTGCCAACAAACATCCAAAATCCCTTGTCATAGCCAGTGCATACCTACCTACACCAGTCTCACTACCAGAATCTAATACCCTCATTCAGCAAATTGATGCCAAAGCTACCAAAAATGTAACTTGATCATTCTTGGAGACTTCAGCCTTAATTACTTGGGACCAAAAGCCATTGATATGTTAGAACACCTGGCCAGCTTAAGTCTTTCCCAAATCAGCTCTGAAGCCACTGGATCAAATCCACAGGCCAACAAGCACACCTTACTAGATCTTGTAATAATGAATAATCCTGCAGTGATATCTAACCTCATCATACATGCACCCTCCTTCAGTGATCACTGTCCCATAACTTTCTCAGTTCAAAATATAAAATAAAATATAAGCCTAAATTTATCTTTAGACCCAACACTATTCAGAATATCACTGATCTTAAAAAACACCAGGCTACCCTTGACTCTTCTCACCTACTTGACATAAAAGACCCCAATGAAGCAGCTAACAACCTTACCAATACCCTAATGTACTGGCAAAATAAAATTATTTCCGTTAGTACAAAGGCTACTTCGACCTCATAAACAAGACAGGGTATGTGATAAACTGAAGCATCTCTTCAAATTACATGATGAAGCATGCCAGAATTGGAAATGCAACCCCTTCATATATTTCCAAACCAAATATACCTCACTACTCAGCCTAGCCAAGCAATCCATCCACAGGCACAAAAATGACCACTATCAAAACAAAACCTCACTTTTAGCCAAACCCAAAAGTTTCTGTTGAGAAATCATCCTGCTGAATGGTTGAAATACTCAGAACAACTCCACTCCCTTGAACCCCTCTAACACCACCACAAACAAACTCTCATGCACTGACTTCCTCATTGAGTTCAGCAGCCTGGCACACATCAACAACAATACATACTTACCAACCTTACAGCCACCCTCTCCCACCTTTACATTCCACTATTCCACTTCAGAAAGATTAGAATCAAACAGACAGAAACACAAATGGACTAAATACATAGAGATACTTCCCCAATCTTAGACAACCTAGCCTCTTGGTTCATACACCTTTGTAAGGACTTCATCTCCCACCCTCTCACTCACATATACACCCTCTGCTTAACTGGTAAGATTATACCACACATACAGAAAATAGCAGTAGTCAGTCCTATTCCAGTACTAGCCAAGTCAATTAATGTTTCACAATACCATCATCTACAACCAAATTACATTAATACCATATTTTATCCAGAAAGCAACATGGATTCTAGTCTGAATGCAGTACCATAACAGCTGCACCACCCCTACAGATGACATCCTATCAAATATGGACAAAGGCAGCCTGACAGGAGTTGTCTTTATTGACCTCACATAAGCATTTGATTTACTTGACTATAACTTACTATTTTGCAAATTAACTGAAATAGCATTAGTAACAATGCAAAATCTTGGTTTGTAGATTTTCTCATCAACAGATCCTTCAAGGTAAAGGTATCACCTCTGAAACAGCTCCTCTTATGAAAGGAGTCCACCAGAGTTACACTTTACCCCCTCTGCTATTTTCCATATTTATCAACAAAATCCCAACTGTTTACCCTTAGATACCTCTAATTCTTTATGCAGATGACACAATCATCTACAGGTCAAGCAAATTAAACTCCATTATACAAACTCAGCCCTTTGACTAATTAGGCCAGAAATTTATACTCCATCCCTCAAAAACATAAGTAATTTTATTTGGAAATAACCAAACATAGCCAAACCACCCATCTTACTTAATATTAAAGACATTGTCTCCTTTAAGGCCCCCGAGCTGGCGGAAAACAGTACTCAAGCCGCTGAATCACTTACAAATGCCTTCTACCAGCACCTGCAGGACTGCATGGATAAGGCAATCCCAAGCAAAACAAAGACTCTTTGTACCAAAGGCAAGCGTCCAGTCTGGTGGACCCCAGCCATAAACAAACTCTACAACAAAAGGAGGAAGCTACTACAAGATAGAGCAAAATCCTTAAAAGGTAAGACACCCTTGATCACTATAAGTAAAAAACTAAGAGCTCTCATAAAATCATCCAAAGCAAATTTTGAGAGAAAAATAGCTAAAGACTCAAAAGACAATCATAAGGCCTTCTTTAGCTATGTTAGAAACCTGGGAGGAAACTCCCAGATATGTTCAGAACTAGTTCAAAATGATGTGAAGATTACTGATCCTACAGACATTGCCAACATACTGGCTGACAGGTTCAGTGCAAACTTCTCCCCCTCCCCAAAAGGAGAGATATCTATACCAAGCGATTGCAGCCCCCCAAACATCTCCAACGCCCAAGTGAGAACTGCTCTCTCCAAAGCAAAAAACACAGCATCCATGGGACCTGATGGTGTCCCCGGCTGTGTGCTCCACGAACTCAATGAGGAATTAAACCCACATCTAGGACAGCTGTTTAATCATAGTCTTACCTCTGGATACGTACCCAGGGAGTGGCGCACTGCAACTGTGGTCCCACTTCACAAAGGCGGTGCCTCCACTGACCCTGGAAGTTACTGGCCCATTAGCTTGACAAGCCTTATCTGCAAAGCCATGGAGAGGATCATAATGGACCTCATAAATAAAGACATAGGGAATTTGCAGACTTTGGATTCATCCCAGTTTGGCTTTGTCAAAGGCAGATCATGCCTTCTAAACTTGGTTGACTTTTTCGAAACAGTCACCAAAGCCATTGATGAGGGAAAGGCAGTCCATACAGCCTACCTCGATCTGGCGAAGGCCTTCGATACAATACCCCACTCGGGTATCATTGAAAAACTCATCAGCTTAAATGTTAACCCATACATCACAAGATGGGTTGCAAACTGGCTGAGTGACAGAACCCACAGGGTCAGAGTTGCTGGCGCCATGTCAGACTGAAAGCCTGTCACAAGTGGTGTACCACAGGGCTCAGTCCTGGGCCCACTCTTGTTTGGCATCTACTTTTCCGAAGTACAAGCAAACACAGGAGGGTTATGGCTGACAAAGTTTGCAGATGACTGCAAACTGGGTGCCATAGTAGAAAACACATCTGACACAGATATCCTTCAGAAGGGTCTCACAGAAATGGATAACTGGTGCCAGAGCCATGGCCTAAAGTTAAATGCCAAAAATGCATAGTCATACCCTTCGGGAAAAACAAGGTTACCCCTAGCTACCAAATAGGTGGCAATCCACTGAGCACAGAAGAAGTTATCAGGGACCTGGGGACCCAGGTTGATAGTAGTCTGTCATTCGACACCCATGTAGCTAAAGTAGTTAGGAAGACCTTCTACATTGCCCACCTTATCATGAAGGGATTCTCATCTAGATCAAGGGAGGTCATAGTTTCCCTATACTCATCACTCATCAGACCAATGATTGAGTACAATGCCCCATTCGAATGTATCTGACCCGACACTTGCAGCAGCTGGAGAGGCCGCAAAAGTTCCTCACCAAAAGGATAAAGGGTCTCAAACATCTGTCCTATGCTGCCCGACTGAAAGAACTCCAGCTCCATTCAGTCGCTTACCGCTTGCTCAGAGGTGACCTTTGCCTAACATACAAGGCCATGTCAAACCCAGATTTGATGAATATGCTTCACCTCAAAAATCTAGATCCGTCAGAGCCACAAGGGCGGGAGACTTAAACCTCGACACGGCTATTAATAGGACATGCTGGAGGGATAGATTCATCACCCAAAGACTCCCTATGCTGTGGAACAAAATCCCGGTATATGTGAGGCAGAGCACCTCGCTGGCCTTGTTCAAGAGAAATCTTGACCAATGGATGGGAGATCGCAGATATACCCCAGGGATTACCTCAGTGTCACTGCTCGACAGAGGCACAGCAAAATAATGGGTATAGTTCCCCATACTAAAGGGGTGGCGTAAGCCACAAAACTATGGGCTAGGCTTGTAAATGCCCTCGGGCAGATAGCCTAGTATGAACCTATGAACCTATTAACAATACCACCACAGAAACTACCACATCCTTCACATACCTTGGCATTTGACCACACCAATCTCTTAACTTTCAACCACACTACTGTTCTGTGTGAACAAGCTATCTGCTCTTCTGTCCAAGCCAGCCAAAGCTGCTCTAGGCAAAGGAATACTCTCATCACAGCTTGAATATGGCCTACCCATAGTAGCTGCAGTCTCAAAGAAAAATGCCACAACCTTGCAAATCATTTCCAATAAATGCTGTTGGTTCATTACTAACTCACCCATTAATGAACACCACAACCTAACTCTCTCCAAAGCTAAATGGCTCCCAGTACATTTGAGAGTCATCCTCCTGTTAAGATCACTAAATCACAAAGCCCTTTCTCCTGAGACAGCTTCCTCTCTCAATCATAGTTTTTTACCAAAACCCCCACA
Organism: Protopterus annectens; assembly: GCF_019279795.1. Lineage (NCBI taxonomy): Eukaryota > Metazoa > Chordata > Ceratodontiformes > Protopteridae > Protopterus > Protopterus annectens. Next base: position 228,477,246 of record NC_056748.1, read on the forward strand.
TAGAATCTCAGGGGTATCTCTCAACCTCAACCCTCCCTACTAACTCCAAAAACTAAACTTCATTGCACTGATCATGCATTCTCCATCCCCACACCTAAGCTATGGGATTCTGTTCATCTCTCAGTCAGAGACATCCAAAAGTAATTAGACTTCAGAGAACAGCTCAAGGAACCCTTCTTCTCCCAACTAAGGTACAGATGCACTCACAAAGGTCATTTTACATGAATCCTTCAGCTCTCTTACACTCCTTTAATCCCTATTTCATTCTTCCTTATCTCATCTTGTCATCCCCTTATGTAAATGCATCTCATTCATCCTACCTCCCTCTTCTCTTTGCAAGCCTCACACTTCCTCTCCATTCTACTCCTCTTCCATCTGCATGCCCCTCTCACCATTCTTCTGTCATCTCCCCATGGTATCCTTTCCTGCAACTATTATCACTTGCCTCTTACAATGTCTTCATACCTCTCTATATAATGATATGCTGCTATTCTTGTAAGCTATCTCAGTCGTTATGGTCACATATTATCCAAAAGCCTGTGCTAAGCATAATTCCATTTTTCCATCAATGTTTTCACATTGTAAACTATTCCTTGAACTGTAAATGTTGTAGCAATAGCCTTGTATCTGGAAATGTGTGTATGTGTTTAGCATATCCTTGTATCTCTAAATATGTTTTTTTTTCCATTTCTTATGTGATCCTGTTCACCCAGGCTGTACCTGCTAATGGTCTTCTGAGATCAATTCCCTAAATGGTAAACACATATATGTAAATAAATAAAATAAACCAACTATAGATACAAAAGTACCCATATATCTGCCTGTTATGAGTCTCATTAAGGTCTATCTTACATTCAGCACTACACAATGGTCACTTCAGCTTCTGCTGTCCCATATAATCTGATGAGGAGCCATGTGTTTATAATGTTCTTAATTTCTGCAAATGTTTTTTTTTTTCTAATAACATGATGGGAATAAACCCCATTCCTAAGTCAAGGTACAATTAGAGTTTATGAAATTAGCATTGCTTCAGGCTTTGTTGTTAGCAAAGAGTGTCCTCTCAACACCTACAGAATTGTTTCCTTCTGCATTTCATAGGGTTTACAAGTACTGGTAGCATAATTATGTACAAATGTAAATTCCTTTGTACTGGTCATGTTGCTTCTTCTACTAATGGAACTGTATGACCATCTTCCTTCCACATTGCCCTCACTCCCATTTGCAAATTCCGCTATTTTATGCTGTTGTGTCCCTCGGTATATAAATTGCTAGGTGTAGTAATTTCAATGATTAATACTTCTTTTGTCTTTTTTTTCTTGGACTACTATATCTGTTTTTTTGCATCTTTTTTCAACTGTTGGAATTAGGTGACCCCATGTGATCTGAACTTCATAACTGTTAATACTTGTCTTTCCAATGCTTCTCATCTGCTTCTATATTGTAGTGTTTGCACACTCTCCTGTGCAACAGTTGTACCACATTATTGTGCCTTTCACTTTACAGACCATCAGCCATAAATGTATAAATGTATCACATGAACCAATGAGATGTGCAACTGTTTCCAGTTCTGTTGTACAGAACCTGCATTGGTCTGTTTCTACAACTTTTTCAGTAGAATTTCTATATCAGTATATACGCAGCCCGCTATCTTGGATGCCATTATTAGCCTTTCATCTTTTCGTTAAATTCACCATTTCTGTGTTAAATCTTATTTGTTTGTTGTAGGAGTCTTCAATAATTACCACTGTATTTTCTCCTGATCCATCTCTTTATATTCTTTTGTCTGCTGTCACTTTCAGTTACTGTTTGAGTCCTATCTACTTCTGATTTGATTTCCATTCCCAGTCCACTCAGAAATACTTCTGCTAAACTAATCAAAGATATCATCTTAGAGAATTTACAGAAAATTTATCCAAGGACTTCCCCATACTATTAATTGACAGAGGCAGCTCCTAAATGCTTTATCCCTCAAATTATATTGACCATGGGATGAGTAAGTACAATCTATAACCAAATAGAATAGGTTATTTCCAGCACAAAAGGGAAATGGACTAGGCATAAAATGGTCCACAAGGGTAGCTAGCCTAGTACTTACCTATGAACATATGAAGCTTAGATGTCTTCATGCCTTAGAACTTTAACTTTGATTTGATGTGGTCGGTAAATATGTATGCAATCCCATGATTGCTAATCTATACATGTAGTCAAATTTTGTGGAGGATCATACCTTTGTCAGAGCAAGGGATGTCTAACCTTAGTATTCACTGCTTTCCATATCTCATTTGATAAGCATGAAGCATTTTTCTTGTTTGTAACCAAGATCAGGAAAAGTGAATTGATTTATAGCTTAGAGTTTATTTCTAGATTCTAGGCAGTTTATAATATTAGTTTTAGGCTTCTGAATTACTCCTTATTGAGCTTTGTTCTCATGTGATCATGTTTTATTGCTGACCCCTCATCTATTACTAAATATGTATACACCCCCTCCTAATCAAGTTCTTTTATAATACATTCTTGTCTCAAGATGATATTTTCTTGGTGCTGCAGCTTTCCTTTTATAAATGTAGCCTTTGCACATTTATCAAGACAAACTGTCATTCTTATATCATCTGAGAAAGTTTTAACTATTTGTAGTTTTGCTTTCAGAACCTCATCTTACGAACTATACAGTTTTAAATCATCCACAAAAAGTAGATGCGCTATCTTTGAGTAGGACTGAGAACTGAGTTGTAACCATTGCCTAATCTATTAAATAAAGCACTTAATGGGTTAAGGGCAAGACAGAACATCAGTGTCAAATACATTGTGCATTTTAACTATAATGCAAAGTGGTTTGCTTTTGTTTCATAGTCACTGCAATATCATTAATCAATGTAGAGTGTATCTGTACATCTGTAAGCATTCCATTATCCATGAATGTGGGATGCTGCTCAATGTTTTGACTGTAATTTAGCCATGCCATACATAAATTCTTCTCATGCTAAAACTCGCTGTTAACTTTAACAATAGATCATCCTTTGTTCTCTTTGATCTCTAAGGTTCAAATACCCTACTCCACATAAAAAGAGGAATACCCACTCCCCTTGTCTACTGAAGTCCGCGGAATCCTGTCCAGCAACTGTGCTATTAAATCAGGCCAAAGTATATGTTAAGTCTATAAACTTTAACCAGTCCTGCTAGCCTATTAGTGATAATCTATATTGTAAGGTACCTGGTCAGCTACAACACATCTCTGCATACCCCACCTCTTACCCCCTCCTCACTCACTACCTGCCCAGACTCATTCTTTGTTAACTACATAGCTATCACTTGATTAACCCTGTCCACTGTCAGCTCCTATCTGCCCTCTAAAGCTACTACTAGTCCAACCCTACCCCTGACAACTCTCTGTTCTCTCTCCTTACTCTGTCTCCTTCTGCCACCTAACCTCTCCCTACCTTACACCTCTATCTGCCCACTCCCCTCATTCTGAGCTTTCTAGCCACACCAACTCTCACCTACCTAACCCTGCAACCCCCTTCTCCACCCTAACTCCCCCACTCAGCTCCCCATCCTAGCTAATAGCTCTGTGACTATACTCCCCCTTTTAATCTTGTACTTAGCTATATTTTTGCTAAAGACTCCTTCAGAGCTGTATGCATAAAATGTGAAATCAAAACAACTATTTCTAGACACTAAATAACTCTGCCTGCTGAAAAGCCAATCTCTGATTGTTTTTCCTTCTTCTGCGGTGCTAGCCCGCTCCGTTCGCCCTCGCTACCACTGGGGCTCACTTCGCTCCCCTACCCCACCCCCTTTCCCACCCACCCCTAGGGCTCTCAAACTTATAGTTCAACACCACACCCACAAACAATTCCCACCTCCCCAATTATTCTATTACACCCCTCCAATCAACTGCAACATAAATCTCAATCACCAAACCTCCTACCAACCCAACACAACATTAATTACTACCACCACACCACCAATATCTACACCCTAACTCACTCAACAAGTTTACTTTCAAAATCAACCTTACCCTCACAATAACTAAACATGTATAGTGTACAAAACCCACTTATCCAAAAACTTTTATTTTATCAACCAATCATCTCCATCCTACTTCTACTCTCTATACTCACTTCCTATCACACCCATCGAAATATCACCTCTCCACCCCCATGGCAAACCAGACCAATAAGTAACCACACACACCTGCAAAACTCTCCCATTACAACCCCCAACTCTACATCCTTTTCAAACCCATCTATTATAACAAATTAGCAATAAAAACTAACCCCCACACCTCACAAAAGCTATCTAAAATCCTTAATAAACTCGCCAAACTATACTTAAATCTACTCCAAAAACTCTCCTGCTGTGGAGACATTCACCCAAACCCAGGCCCCACCTCAACAAACAAAGATGAACTAAAGCTACCAAATCCCCATTTCTACAAACCCAAATCATCTCTCCTCCTTTTAAATATAAATGCAAGAAGCATACTAAACAAAATACATGACCTGCATGCCTTATTAGCCCTATACAAACCTGACATAGTAGTACTAACAGAAACATGGCTTAAACCTGATCATCACAATAATGAAATCATAGCCCCAGGTTATGATATCCTATGTAAAGACAGAACAGGGAAAAAGGGTGGAGGTGTAGCAATTCTATTCCAAAGTCACCTCTCACTAGAACTACTTGACTATAACAATGATGAAATCAACAACATAGAACTTATCCTAGCCAAATTCAAACTAAACACAAACAAACAAATAATCATTGCAGGTGCATATCTACCCCCAGGTAACAACATTCCCATAATGGAAAACATGTTAAATTGGTTCTCACTCTCCCTCCCTTACGAAACAATACTGTTAGGTGACTTTAACATAGACTGGAACAACTGCTCCAATGACCTTCCCTCAGAACATATCAACCTTTATGGGGTCTGACAAAAATTCACTACCCCCACTAGGACTGACAAAATAACCAAATGTCAATCCATTTTGGATTGGATTCTGGTATCACACCCACTTTTGTTCATCAATCTGGCTGTTTTCCTCACAGTCTAAGTGACCATCAACCCACCTATCTTATTAGGGGCAAGACCCAACACCTACCCAACCTACCTCTACTCAAAACAATACGTAATAAAAGACACTTCAGAGCCAGTGACTTTAACAAAGCACTACGTTGCTGTAACTGGCTCCCTCTTAAACAACTACCTCTCAACAAAGCTGTAGAGTACTTTAATTCCACCTTCCTACATATCCTAGACCATCATGCTCCCTCTAGATCCATTAGAACAAAAACCCACTATGCCCCATGGCTCAGTAAAGAGACAAAACTGACAATGAAAGAAAGGGACAAACTCTGGATAGCATCCCACAAAGATAAAAACACTGCTCTAAGATCAAAGTACATTGAACTACGTAATAAAGCTAAGAGACTAACTAAACTGGACAAGTCCAACTACTACAAAAACCTACAGGATAAATATAGCAACAACCCCCAAAAATTCTGGACTTCCATTAATAAACTACTTCACCCTGGGAAAGCATCCACTCCCACCCCTGTACTGCCAAACAACCAGGATGATATTCCCACACAATTTAATAAATTCTTCACAGAAACAGTTGAAAATCTAGCCAAAAGCCAAAAAAATAATGATACTCCTATACAATCTTCCACATCAACTAACAGTCATACAAATAATATATCTACCTTTTCTCTACAGCCAGCACCCACTAAATTGATTTCAAATCTCCTTAGAAAGCTAAAACCAACTACATTAGCTGCGGATAAACTCCCTGCTGATTTCCTTCAGATTGCAGCAGAAGCCATATCCTACCCAGTGTCAATTCTCATAAATAGATCTATTTCAGAACATACAGTTCCTACCCTCTGGAAAACTTCCCATATTGTCCCTCTACACAAAGGTGGCAACTCCTTAGAGCTAACCAACTATCGTCCTATAGCCATACTATCACCCTTATCAAAAATTCTAGAAAGAATTGTCCAGTTGCAACTAATGCAATATCTACAACAAAATAATCTACTATCCAACTCCCAGCATGGCTTCAGACACTCCCACAGCACAACCACTGCACTTCTATCCTATACCAATACCGTCAACCACTTTAGAAACCAAGGTCTTTTCGTATCTTCCATCTTCATCGACTTATCCAAAGCCTTCAATATGGTTAATCACAATCTGCTCCTCAATACTCTATCTAGTCTCAATATTTGCTCCTCCACCATACTCTGGTTCAATAGCTATCTATCAGAACGCCAACATGCAGTTCTCTGGCAAGAAAAGCTGTCCCCTCTCTTACCAGTTTCCATAGGGGTCCCTCAGGGATCAATCCTTGGCCCACTGCTGTTCTCCCTCTTCACTAACGACATCTCCTCTTCATTGCCCACTGCCACAGTAGTTCAATATGCTGATGACACCACCATAATATGTGCTGCCCCCAGCATAAAGAAACTACACACACTCACCCAATTCAACTTTACTCTAGCAGAAACTTGGTTTACTAAAATACAACTTCTTCTCAATCCAAAGAAAACCAAACTAATCCTATTCACCCCTGGCAGATCATCCAATTCAAACCATAGCCTCACAATAAACTCCAAAAATAATATTCAAATCACACCAACCAACCACACCAAACTACTAGGAGTAGAGATTGATAATCGCCTAAAATTTGATATCCATATAGCACAAACCATCAAAAAGGTAAACCAAAAACTAGGTCTCCTACATAGAAATAAAAGGTTCATGATTAAACAGACCAAAGCCACTATTGCAAGAAGCCACCTCCTCTCCATCCTTCTTTATGCTTCCCCTATCTTAACTAATATTCACCAGACTGAACTTCACAAAATGGAATCTTGCTACAACAAGATTGCCAAATTTGTAACAGACTCATCAAATAGAACCCATCACTGTCTTTCCCTAATGCAACTCAAGTGGCTGGAACTTCCTCACCTACTAAGACTTAACCAAGCCACAATTGCACATAAACTCTACTACAACCCTGAATAAACACCTGCCCTCCAACAGCTAATTCAACCCTACACCACCACTAGAACCCTGAGATCTAGCAATCAAAACCTCATTCAAGTAATAAGACATAAAAATGAAGCAGGTAAATCTCTCTTTGCCTGCACAACAGCACAAACCTGGAACTCATTCCCAAACAACATAACTAGGACTACTTCTAGCACCCAGTTCAAACACCTCCTGAAATCCTACTATTCTAATAATTGGCTCTGCTCTTGCTACACCACAGGGTAGCAATACCTATGCTCAGTTACAAGGATACTACTACACTATAACACTTCCCTTACTTACCTCTACTGATATCCTTGTATACTCATCCAAACATAACATCAATCCAACAGCTGAAATCATACCAACACTGGTTCTGTCTGGTACTATATTCCTTACCTGAAAACTGCTCTAACCTGTATCTAAGATTCATATAATACCTAAAATAGTTCCTCTTACTCTCATCCTACCTATACCTATATTGTAGTTATGCCACTATGAGCATTTACATACTGCCCAGTTATACTAAAGCAGAAATGTATTGTGAATGTAAATTTATTAATGTTTTTGTCAATATGAAGAAAAAAATGGGGTTAATCTCTCCATTCCTGTACTAATAGTACACTCTACTACTAATGTTCCTTTGTACTACTTTATATGTTGTAAATTCCTTTGTATTGCACTAATCTAATATTGTAACATGGAGCTTTTCTCCCCGGGCCTCCGCTGAAAATGGAGCTGTGTCCAGTCGGACCCTCCTGGTTAACAAAAATAAAATAAAACAAAATAAAATAAAATTGTACCATATGACTTTCTTGTATTACATTTTTGTTCTATTGTCATAACTGTTTTTTTCAAGATGTCTCTAAACTTTTTCTGCATCAACTTCTGTATATTATGTATATATTGTTGGAAAGCTAGTTATTGGTCTACAGTTCTTAGGATGGCTTGCAGGTTCACTCTTCGGAAGGAATATTGTTTTTCTTGTTGTTAGCCAGGTTGGTGTTTCTTCAGGATATGCATTTAAGTATTTTTTTTGCACAGGATTAAATCTTTGTGTAAAGATGTTAATATCTTCATCCAGAACATAGACACTGCATCTTGTCCTATGTTTTTTCATTTAGGAGCTTGTTTTTAATGTTGTCTGAATTTCTCTGGCTATTACTGCATTCCATTTGATATCCTCTATATAATATTTTTTTTACTTTTTTTTAATTCCTCTATCCATGCATCACCTTTGTTGTGTTCAACTGAGTCTTCATAAACATTTCTCTAAAATACACCTACTTCTTTTTTTGGCGACATTTCTGTTTTGTTTTTTTTTTTCTGTTTTCTGTAAAATATTTTTGGGTTCACATTAAATTGCTTATTTTGTAGTTTTCCTTTATATTTATCTGCATACTTTCTATATTTTTTCTGCTTGTGCTGATATTTTTTAGTTTATTACTGGAAATAATGTATGACAAATCCTGATCAGTTCTGGAAATGTGTGCTGCTTTTGCCATGTCTATCTTTCTAAGAATCTTTGATGACCTTTGCTTTTCTGTACTCTTCTAACATGATATTTTTTTGTCTTAATTTTTTTACAGTTTTCTCTGCTCATTGCTACCATGGTTTGTTCCACTTGTTCCCTTCCTTTTCCTTTTTACTCTATATCTTTGTGGCAACACTTTGTTATTAGTTTAGTTGCACAGTAATATATTTTATTTATGTTGTATCATATGCATTTCTCTTAATGGTCCTCATTACTGTTTTTAGCTGTTTTACAAGTCTTCTAACATCTTGGGACTTTTTTTGCATCAGTTTCAGTATACTATGTATATATTGTTGAACAACTCATTATTGGTCTACAGTTCTTAAAATGGCTTGCAGGTACACTCTTAGGAAGGATTATTGTTTTTCTTGTTATTAGCCAGGGTGGTGTTTGTTCAGTATATGCATTTAAGTAATTTTTTGCACAGGATTAAATCTTTTTGTAAAGATGTTAATATATTTTGCCAGAATTTAGACATTACATCTTGTCCTGGGGTTTTCCACTTAGGATCTTTTTTAATGTTGTCTGAATTTGGCTATTACTACATTCCATTTGGTATCCTCCAGATAAGATTTTTTTTTACTGTTTTTTTTTTTTAATTCCTCTATCCATGCATCACCTTTCTTGTGTTCAAAAGGGTCTTCATAAACATTTCTCCAAAATACACCTACTTCTATTTTTGGCAATGTTTCTATTTATTCCTATTTTTTGTAGCTTGCTTTTAATGTTGTCTGAATTTCTCTGGCTATTACTAGATTCCATTTGATATCCTCTATATAATATTTTTTTTACTTTTTTTAATTCCTCTATCCATGCATCACCTTTGTTGTATTCAACAGAGTCTTCATAAACATTTCTCTAAAATACATCTACTTCTTTTTTTGACAAAGTTTCTGTTTTTTTTTTTCCTATTTTCTGTAAAATATTTTTGGGTTCACATTAAATTGCTTATTTTGTAGTTTTCCTTTATATTTATCTGCATCCTTTTTATATTTTTCTGCTTGTGCTGATTTTTTTTAGTTTATTACTGGAAATAATGTATGATAAATCTTGATCTGTTTTGGTACTGTATGCTGCTTTTACTATGTCTACCTCTCTAAGAATATTTGATGACTTGCTGCTTTTCTGTACTCTTCTAACAGTGATTTTTTTGTCTTAATTGTTTTACAGTTTTCTCTGCTCATTGCTACCATTATGGCATTCCACTTGTTCCCTTCCTTTCCTATTTTACTCTATATTTTTGTGGCAACTCTTTGTTATTAGTTTAGTTGCACAGTAACATGTTATTTATGTTGTGTCATATGCATTTCTCTTAATAGTCCTCATCACTGTTTTCATCTATTTTACAAGTCCTCTAACTTTTGGGTCTTATTCACATCTGTAATATATTTATTTCATCTGTCTTAATACATCTCCACTAACCAAGTAGGTTTTCAGTTAAATAATTTTCTTATGGAGTGAAAACTTCTTCTTTGCTGTCTATTTCTTGCTCTTTCCCTTACTGTGCACTTCTAACCATACTTTACTGCAAGTCTTCTACAGAATATTCTAGAACATTGCCCTGTGGTGTATCTTCTTCATATGCATCCTGCTCCATCTGCTGTTCCTCCCTCTGAAGACTTATTTGCTCATCATTATGTGATATTGCCTGGTTGGAGTTTCCATATTTCCATATTTCTGTTTGTTTAAATTCTGCCTCACTAATCTTCTTTTTTTTAAATTCCCCTTTGTGATTTTATATTTTTGTATTTTCAAATTTACAATATGTTGGAGTCTTTATCTGTATTTCTATTTGAATATCTTTGGAGCTGCATTTTTATACTGATCATTTCTGGTTTCTTCTCTGCATAACTATGGCACCATACCAGATCTATTTTTCTTTCTTGTGTCCAAGTTTCTTTTTCATACATTTCAAAAACCTCCAATTTTTGTTCTTCATATTTTTTTACTTTCTCTGTCTTTTCTTCCAGGTGGCCCAATGTTTCTTCATTTTTATAATTTTTTTCCAGTTTGTTGTATTAAGGACCTTAAATTATTATCTGAAACTTTTAGCAGTTTTTCATGTGCAAATTTTCTTCTTTTCTCTAAATTCTTTCCTACTCTTGCTACATATCTCGGAAGTCTGTGTTTTTTGCATAATTGTTAAAATGCACAATGTATTCTTTATTCTCAGCTGCCTACTTTTTGTCTGTGTGCCTCTTGTTTGGCATGTCATTTTATTGAGATTTTGTGGAGTACTTCTTCCCATCCTCGCGGGAACATGGCCTAACCCTGTGGTAGGAATGCATCCATGTTCTCTGGATTCTACAATGCCTCTTTTCCAGCTCTAGTACCAGTCTTAGCACCAGGAGTGCGCACTTTTTTATCCTACAACCTGTGAACCCAGTCTTCTGTTTTTATTTTTCACCTACCTTTCTCACTAATATATAAAATACAGTCTGTATCTCAATGTCATCTTGCAGAGATTTTGAAATAGCAGGTCCATCACATGAAGGTACTCTCCAAGACTTGATGAATTCAGTCACAGCAATACTATTCTCCTTTTCTTGCTGATTTCTTCTCTCCATTCTGACTCCTCTCTGTCTCATACTATTTATGTCAGTGCACACTGCCAGAATGTCCTTATATATGCCATCAACAGCACACTGCCTCCCTGTGTCACACTGCACTACCCCTCACACTTAACAATTCCACATATTCATAAATACTGCTGCTTGCAGAACTGTACTGATATCCTGTGCAGTGCTTTTCAGTGTGCATGTTATATGTCCAGTAAAGGAGATGATGGCATCCTGCTTGGGTTTATATGTTCATAGGTAGTTACCAGACATGCATTCCAAGATTGCCTGAGAGCATAGTATGGCTATGTGACATGTTTAGACGCTAAAGGAATCAAACCTTTGACTATAGGAAGCTTTCTGTTAATTCACAGATTAACTAACTGATGTCTGTAGCACTTGCCTGTCCATCTCATGTGCATTTTGTAGTGTTCATTAACCCTTCTAGCTCTCATTACTTATGGTGGTTACTTCTCAGTGAATCAAAGGTACTTGATTTCCATGATTTTGATGCAGCATATAAAAGCACTGTTAAGCTGTGCTGGTGTATGCTGTCTTATGCTGTAAAATGGAGAAAATGTCAAGAAACTTCTGTTCCGTTATTTATGATTCATACCCATTTCCTGACTTACAGTGTTTAAATGTGGTTGAATGGCTCTTCTTTGCTTAACTCACTAAGCTCATTGTGAGAAGGTTTTGACTCCTTTCCATAACATATATAATCTGTATGTGATAGGTGTTTGTGAGTATTATTCATTTTCAAAAGATTAGTTTGTTGAGACAAGGCCCTTTAATCAGTACTGAATATTTGGTGTAGGAAATGCTTTTTCATTTTCCAGTGGGACAAAATAATGAGCGAGTTTCTGCAAAAGGAATCACATTTTCTTTGAGTAATTATCATCCAGATTGTAGAAACAAATGTATATGATTTAAGAATGTTCCTGAAGCAAAGGCGAATGGAATATATTGCCAACCAAATTATTCAAGCTTATCGCATTCTTATTTTCCAATGTGTCTAACTCTTTTTGGCAAATAGAAGTTGTCCCTCATATTACTTAAAAGTTTACAAAGTAAATTAGAACTTATTTCAAATCTGACCACTAACCACAAATGAATAATTTAAGAACTGTAGACTTGACAGCTTTTTTATTACAATCATGTAATTTGGTAAGTATTTAAGTATTAAATTAATGCAGTGATTGCAGAAAGACTGATATATGATAAGTTTTTTACTTACATCGTGTAGCTGAAGTTCATCTGATTTAATTTTCCCCTCTATCTTACAATGTAAACTATATATTAGAGAGGTAATGAAGTGAAACATGATGTAATTAAAGTTATAAGTAAAACTGAGAGATTAGTCAGGTTTGTAGAACCCCCATGATGAAGCCTATGCACTGGTTGAAATATTTGAGAAGTAGTAAACATTTCCGATGGCACTGCTATGAGCTGTAGTCCATTTATTTTTATTTTGCAATATATTTTACACGTTTTTGTTGTAAATGTTGTAAATGTGTTTCATGTCCTCAGTTTTAAGATGACAGGCATAAATACTCTACTCCTACTGGGAAGACTGTTGTTGCCAACATGTCTTTTGAATCTGTGTGTAACCAAGTAGAATGAAAACTAACAACAGTGGGAAGAGCCACTAGTTATGGTGATGAAAGAGTCAGAACCACAAATTGGATGGCCTTTGACATCATATTCACATCAATGTTTTTTCCTTATTTTTTTCTCAGCTATAATATGCTTGGCCATCTTTTTGTAATGCATTGCAGCAGTCACTATACTTAATGCTGGAGTCAGTTTCAGAAAACTTTGTTGCAACTCACTAAGTGAATTTGCGCAATCAGCGGCCATGTGTAGGGTATGTGAGACTTTGAAAATCCAGCTACATGAGATGGGTAACCCAAATAATGTAGCTGGCCATGGTATATGCTAAAGAGCATATACTGAGGTGCTGTGCATAGTAATGAGGCAAAACAAGATGGTGGAGTGATTAAAAAATGTTTAAATTCCATACAGCAGCACTGCTCCTGTTTTACATTTGAACTCAGCCATATGTCCAGGTTCAAATGGAGTAGATTGTGGAATTATGTTAGGGGTTGCCACAGCCATAATAAATTTATATCAGTAGGAGGTTGTCATCACAACTGCTTCACCCAGCAGTGGCTGACATTGGCCTCAGAAGAGCAGGGTTATCAGGTCACACTTAACATGGCCCTAAGGCAGACCAATCCGTAGCCATGGTCCTGACCACCCGCCACATTAACATTGCTGACTATTTCAGTCCAGACATGGTCATGGTAGAGCTGGTCAGTGGCACAGATATCATAGAGCCATCAGACATGGAGACAGAGCACCTGCAGTAACACCTCATTCTCAGCATCTGCGAATTTTGGCTTTGGGGTGGATGCAGATCACCCATCAGATGCAGCACTTTTTCTGTGTGCCTTGTTTTTTTAGGCATAGTTTTGTTATGGAAAATACTGGAATTACTAGCTTGCTCATGAATGTGCCTTATAAATCCTTACACTATTATTCTCCTACTATGCCATATTGCTGTATTTGAGCCTGACAATCATACATCAGTAGCCAAAATCTTTAAATAAATATCCGGAATGTATGTGTGCACTGAACACATATTCCCCACAAAACACCGCAAAAGTGCAACTGAAAAACAACACATGATCATCACAATGGCATTGCTATTAAGGTTGTGGCTAATGACATATGTGCAATGCACACAACACTAAAATAGTATTGAACAGTAATCTGAATATGAGCTCAGGAGTGTGTTTTCCAGCTACCTTAACAATGCTGCAGGCTACAACAGCCAATGCACTTGCAATGTACTCCTTAAGAAACTTTTGGGCAACACATTTAAGGTGCTGACAAACTGACATTCCTTATAGGAATCAGGGTAAAGAAAAATCAAATAGCATTGTTACACAAAGGAACAGGTTTATAAGTAACAGCACTTACCTTATAGAAGCAGATATCTTAGTCAGAAGGAAATATTTCACAAAAGCACCCTTAGCAGGAATCAAACTCCTTCATCAATGTGTTTTCTTTGGTACCATGGTGAGGATCTAGGCTTGTTGTTATGCTTATATCTTGTTGACTCATCCCTCTGGGCGTAATCATTTTTCTAAATATCCTGTATAAGGAATACAGCTGGGGGCTCATACTGAATATAGTAAGAGTCAGCTTCTTAGTGCTTTTGAGTTGGGCAATTTGCATGGTAAACACACCTGGTATACATTGTGAAGATTTCTACATGATGCCATGCACACACCTGAGCACCTGTGGGCAACTCCACTCATGGATGGACAGCCTATGATTTTAAGGGTGAGAGAGTTATCATGTCATATTCAACCATCTGCAAATAGAGTGCTATTAAACCATGTATTCTAAACAGCATATACAGGGATGGAGGGCTGCCATATTTCACACCGTAAAGTGCCACTAGAACATTAAAAATACATTACTTATATTTAATGAGTTTACATCTGCTCAACAAATGAGGTCCCTATTGACAATTACAATTGCACAGAAGACTGTACACATGATAACTGTTTTGGTCAAATACTGTCAGACATTTTTCCCGAGATTCTTCAAAATGAGACATCATTGCTGGAGGAGGAAGGGATTGTGCCCCCTTTAGAGCACAGAGATGTGGTATGAGGAGGAGTACACAATTTTCCAGGATATACTCCATAAGGAGTACAGCTGGAGGCCCCCTCAGTAGGGCTATACTGAGTTCCAATATAAGGATGAAGCCTGGAGCAGTCTGGGCAAGGCTGTCACCACTGCTACAGGCATACCACACATGGAGAAACAGTGTTGTTGTCATTATTGTGACATGAGACACTGTAATCCTTACCTTCTTTACCGATGGTAGGAAGAAGTTAAGGTGCAGTTACCACCTCTGTATTGTAAGTATAACTTATTTTGGGTCTATATTATAACAACGAATGATCAAATGATTGAACGTTGTTATATCGAACACTAAAGTTTGAATTCACAAGACATCGAACAACCAGAACAGCGATTTTTTTCCCCTGGGAAAAAATTCGCTGTTCTCCAAAAAAAAAAAAAAAAAAGACATTAAAACATTGCATAAAGTGGGGGGCTTTGCCCCCATGCCCCCTACTTAAATATATCAACTCCAAGATCGCACTACAGTGCCAAAAATGGTAAAGTGATGGAAGCGGCCAAGCAATTTCTTTCCCAGAGAAAGAATCCGCAAATATGCAGCTTCGTCATTTTGTCTTTTCGACATTTCAAGTTCGACCAAGATTCATTCAACAAAATGCGTCTTCGGTCATCTGATAGGAACCCCTTATTTTAGATACCCAGATAACCTGTTATTGTGAGCCACTGACAAATTTTACATTATGCAGTCTTTATGCCTCTAGCCTCTGAAGAAATTGACAGGAATAGACAGATATACAGGAACAAACTGGAGTACCTAAGAAACCACAGTGATAAGAGCAGATGCTGTCATGAAAATGTCTGGCTTATAACAGTAACAGCAGTGGGCATTAAAGATAATGTATAACTTTCATACACAATTACCACATCTGTCAGTATTATTGGCATAGCTGAAAGATAACAGTATGACTGCAATGTCAGAAGTGTGTTTCTGCATGCCTTCTCTTGTAGAGGTCGACAAGTGGGCTGTGATGTTAAGGCTCTGTTCTCACACTGTGAAGATGCCTGTGGGTTCAGGTCTCCACACTACAGTTCCGTTCCCATAAAAAAACATTTCATGCATCTATGTCTGTTCATTAGTATCACTGTAGCAGTTCATGGTCTATATAAAGAAGATCATCATTAGTATTTTGGGGGACATCTTCTAATATACAACAGAAGGGGGTCTGTATTGCCTATCATCTCTGATTCTAATATATATGTCTGAGCAGCATACTTATTTTATATATGTAAAATCTTCTCAGATAACAGACTGCATCTCTGACTACAGGCACACATTGGTCTGACTAAATAGCTCCTCCTGTTAATCTTCTGTCAGCCTGCCAGTTATGATGGCTTTTGGCTTAGGACACTCCTTTATATATGCACAAATGGGCTTCTGAAGTCATGATTATTTAAGTGTATTATTCTTCATTGCGTTTGTATTTCTCTTCCTTCACCCTGTTTATTGCTATCCTTTTTCTTGCATACATTTTATTTTTTTCATTTGTTTCTCTCCATTTCTTTTACAATAATTAGCAACAGTGCAGTAGCTTGTATGCATCCCACTTGCAAGGCTTGCTGCTCTCCCACAGGTGATAGCATTAGTGACACCACCAGAGGCAGTACGCAACAAATGAGGGTCCCAGCCTGACACACTTACCTCCACACCTCCTGCCCTTCCTGCACCACATTGCACAAGAGGTTGGATTATTTACTGCATCTGTAGCTGTTTTTGGTTTGTTTCTTTGATTCATTTTTTTGCCCTGTGGCTCTGTTGGGCTAGTTATACCTACCAGTCGCAGTGTGAGTGGAAGTGACACATTTCTCACTCATCAGCAGCTAGCAGAGCTGGTGGGATATGCCATGAACTAGAGGATGGATGCCTGCATTGGTCAAATGGAAACCATACTTCAGTAATTCATTGATTTGCATTCCTGCCCAGATCTGGTTCCACCTTCTGAGCCAAGGCTCAGTGGTGACAGTACCCAGGGTCATGAGTAATTTCCCATCGGGTCTAACCTGGCAAAGACAGCAGCTGTGAACACCCACTTCTATCCCCCATCCTGATGTTCCCCTTCCTTTTGTGTCCATGCCCCCATTTTTTTTTCAATCCTACCCTCACTATGGTCTTCCTCTGTCTGATGCTTCCTTCATCATTTAATTCCTCCTCTCCCCCTCACTGTTACACCTTGTCTGTCATGTCTGTCTGTCTTTCCCTGCTACCTACCCTAACTTAACCCTCTTACTGCCCTCTAACTTCCCTTACTTCCTTCACCAACTTTCCCTTCTTTTCATAAAACAAAATAAGCACCTGTCCCAGAAAAAAAACAGTATTTCCCTCCTATCCCACCTTTATCCTGTTCATTCATTATTTGCTCTCCTTATATTCTGCCCTCTGCTTGATTTCCCTTTTCACCTCATTCCTATATTCCCATTTCAAATCTTTGATCTGGTCAACAAATAGATAAATAACATGCATGCACCCAAAGGGCTTCTAAATCACTTATCTTTTTGTGGTCATACTGTACACAATGGGTTACAGAGAGCAACATCAATGCTCATGTAAAATGTGCAAGATATGCCATTGCTCATTGTATAGCAATAGTGAAGTCCAACTAATGTCATGTCCTATATAAACTGGCGTCAGCAGCAGTCAGTCATGGAAATGAGCTGAGTGCCACTGCACAGCAGTTTCCACAAAGGAAATATGGTAAAGCAAGTTCTCATAGCCTGACTGCTTGGCCGGCTCAGTTTGTTAATTATGTGAGTTGTGTGGAGTCAGTGCACTGCATGCAGCATTCAAATCCTCTAAGAATTATATGCATTTTTTACTTTACTTTTCTATTACTAGTTTGCAAATGTGTAACATTCAATCATCCTGCTTTCGGTTTCCATAACTGTCAGCTTCACAATATTAATAACAGGTGTTAACACTAGCATAACCCCACCAACTATTAACAGGGAGCAGGTCCTGGCAGTGCTCACTAAGGCCAAAAGCACAGCCTCAGTGGGACTTCACAGTATCCTGGGATGCCTTCTAAATAGTTTGAAAGATGACCTATCAGGACCACTTGAGACACTTTTCAACTACAGCCTCAAAAAATAGGGTTTGTACCATGAGAATGGAGGACTGCAATGGTTATCCCACATCATAAGGGTGGACCATCAACCTGGAAACTACAGATTTATTAGTCTGACTAGTCTAATATGTAAAGCTATTGAATAAATTATCATGAAAATTATCAATAAAGACATAGGCCAACCCAGTTTACCTCTATCAAGGGAAGGCCAAGCCTACTAAACCTGGTAGAGTTCTTTGAGAAGGTCACCAATGCAACTGATGAGTTGAAAATGGTGCATACTGCCTACCTGGCCCTGGCTAAGGTGTTCGATACAGTACACCACTCAGCTATTGTTAACAAACTCACTAAACTGGGCATAAATCCCTGCATAACTTGCTGGATTGCCAGTTGGCTCACAGACAGGACCCAGGAAGTCAGAATTGGTGATACCACTTCCACTAAGAGACTGGTCACCAGCAAAGTACCTCAGGGACCCATTCTGGGATCACTCCATTTGGCATCTACGTCTCAGAGATAAAGGCTAATTTCAAGGGCCTTTGGCTGATCAAGTTCACAGAAAACTGCAAATTGGGAGCTATCATAGATTCCCCATGACACAAACATCTTATAAAAGGGTTTAACACAGACAAATGAATAGTACCAAAGCCATGGACTAAAACTCAATGCCAAGAAATGCATTATAGTGCCTTTTTTGGAAAATTGTCACCCAAGCTAGTTGGTCCACAAATAAGACAACCTAAGAATTGTCCTGGTAGTCAGGGATCCAGGAACATATGTAGACAGTAATCTAGCCTTTGACCAACAAGTGGCCAGGGTAATAAGAAAATCATTCTATGTTGCCCAACTTATAAGCAAGGGCATGGCATACAGATTGCTACTTTATTCAATCCTTATCAGACCCATTATTAAGAACAGTGCCCCCTCTGACATGTAACTGACTAGACATATGCAACAGTTGTAATGCCCACAAAGGTTATTCACCAGGAAAATCCAGGGTATAAACATGTTGTGCTATACAGATCACCTTAAACCCCTGGCTCTGTACTCATTCTCCTACTTGTTACTGAGAGGCAATCTATGCTTGGCATACAAGACATCCTTGATCCATCTCTGATGGACCTTTTGCACATCTGCAAAATGAGCACTATCAGAACCACTAGATTTGAAGATTTAAATTTTGCTTGTGACATAAACAAAGCATGTTGATGAGACAGATATATGTCTCAGAGGATCCCCGTCCTCTGGAACAGGCTCCCCATCCATGTGAAGTAGAGTCCATCCCTAACCCTATTTAAGAGTAACCTTGACCAATGGATGGGAAATCAAAAATTCACCATGGGTCTCACCCCCATGTCTCCAATAGACAGAGACAGATAGTAATGCCCAAACTGACATATCCCTCCATAACCTCTAGAAATTTCCTAACTAGCATACCCCTACCATTATAAACACTTAAGAAACATAGGGACATAACTGGGTTGGATTGCATGACTAGGCTTATAAAGGCCCTGGTGGTCATTAGCCTAGTATATACCTTTACACCAATATAAGAACATTTAAATACATAAACACAATGAACAAAACAACTATGAATTAGAACTTAAAGAAGATCATATATGTCCCCAGAAATAATGTGGATTTCATGACAAAACTCCAAGATGTAAACATCTCAACAAATACATAACTTATGTGGAATTTTAACAACCCAGAATACTCTGCATCAAAAAAAAAATGTGCAAATATATATCACCTATATTAAAACAGATCAAAACAAATAATACAATATCCAGCTACAGAATAAATATCGTAGATAAAACACTGACATATGTAGGATTCTCCTACTTTGTAAACTTGAACTTGCTGAAGTATTCAACACTAATCTATGTAATAGGATATTCAGGGTTTGCTGAAAGGTGACTTGTGCCTAGTCTCCAGCCCTACCCTAATGGAAATGCTGCACATCCACAAATCAAATGACACAAAAGTCGCTCGCTCCAGGGATCTCAACCTAGTGTGTGACATTAAAAGAACATGCTGAAGGGGCAGATAAATCTCTCATAGATTGCCACCCCTTTGCAATAAACTCCCAATTCACATGAAACAGAGCTCCTCAATGACCCTATTCAAGTGCAACCTAGACCACTGAATGGGAGACTATAAATTCACCCTGGGGTGGCATCTATGTCCCTCATGGACAGGGGCAGTCGGTGCTAATCATAGACTTGCTCCCTGAATAACGATCATCTAACCAACATCAGATTAGGGAATACGGGTATAACATGGCTAGGCTTCTAAAGGCACAAGGGCCAACAGCCTAGTAACCTCCTAAGAATCTATGAACCTATCTATGGTTATACACTCTATAATTAACAAGGATTATGATACTAATATATTTAACCCAAGAGTAAAATAACTTTATTTAATTAAATGATTTTTTGTGAACTTTATCAAAAAAGTGTGGTGTGTTAATGATATATTTATGAAAATAACTAATAAAGACCTCAGTGATAAAATAATTCTGCTTAGGATAATTTAAAAAGTTATCTGATATGATTAACTTTTCCATTCACAAATACATAGTGATTAAAAAATAAAGTAAATGCAGCAAAACACTGTTTTGGTAGAATTACAAAATTAATTAAATACACAGCATAAAAGAAGTTCTACTTGGGTCTCATAAAAACAAACCAAGAACAAACAAAAGGCTGAAAGCAACAATATGATATTTTAAATACATCAAAATACTAAAAGAGAAGATTGTGAATATAACAGGTTAGAAATAAAAAAATGATTATCTGGGGTACAGAACATAGCAAACATACGTACAAAAAAAAATTCTGCAAACTTTATAATAAACAAATTGTATATATATATATATATATATATATATATATATATATATATATATATCTATATATATATATATATATATATATATATATATATATATATATATATCACTCTACTTTGTTTAATTGAAAGCTCATTTCACTGAATTTCAGTTCACCTGACCAAATCGCTGAAAGCTCAAATTACTGAAAACTCATTTCACCGAATCATATTTCACTGAAGTGAAGTACTGGCACTGTGTCGAGTACTGTAAAGCAAGTAAAAGGTATATGCCCTTTTCCCCACAGTAGTGTGATCCTGGAGTTAATATATATAGTTAGGGGTGTGTGGAGGGACGTAGTCCCCCACTTTGTTTGGGTATATATTGTCTTCTAGAAAGAGTTAGTCATTGGTGTTGTAAGTATGCATGTCTATGGATTAAAATGCATTGTTTTGAAACTTTTGGTGAAATATAATATAAAACCAAACTACCCGCAGTGGTGGTGCTGTGGTACCGCTGTCGCCTCACAGTAAGATGCTGTCTGGTTCGATTCTCAGCTAGAGCGTCTACTGCATGGTGACATGCGTGAATGGGCGTACCTTCATTGAAGGTTGTGCATCAGGCCTGGCAAGCCGGTACGTAAAAATCAACTACCAATCATTAATGGATCAGAGTTCCGCTGTGGTGACCCCTAACCGGGAAAAGCCGAAAGACGCAAGATAATATAAAACCAAACTAGGTGGGAGGCTACACACCCCACACCCCCCAATGTGAGGAGCTATGCCCCCATACCCCCCTAACTATATATATTAATTCCAGGATCACACTACAGTGGGGAAAAGGGCATATACCTTTTACTTGCCTTACAGTACTCTACACAGTGCCAGTACTTCACTTCAGTGAAATGAGATTCGGTGAAATGAGTTTTCAGTAACTTGAGCTTTCACCGATTTCAGCAGAGTGAATTCAATTCAGTGAAATGAGCTTTCAGTGAAACAAAGAAAAAGGAATGCTAGATAACGGGACAGCTAGGCACCTGCAAGACTGCAAAACAAGACAAAGCCTGAGAACAAAGGTTAGGGGGAATGGATGCAGTTTACAGAGAAAAATCACTGGACTGAAGTAATATAATATGTTGTGTACAGGATGGGAGTTCAGTTAAAGTCTGATGCAAGACTTGTTCAGAAGAAGTTATTACATTTGTGCTTTTAGTTATGCTGATCTGAATATATATTGGGATTTCCAGTTATGCTGATTTGAATATACTGCTATGACATTTATACTTGTTGCTATTACTATATGTTACTCACTGCAACAAAATATTTTGAAGCAAACATGAACTCTGATTTTATCAATGGCACCCGAACAGGCCTGCTGTCTGGGGAGAGATATATAATTCTCGCAACCCAGCACTTACTCTGGACAACCACAAGAAAAACCAAACACTTAATCTGATAGCAGGCAGCTGTACAAACCAAGGAAGGCAAACCAAACAACGCTGGTATGTAGATAAAATGTATTGCACATACACAGAAGATTTGGCACTTTCATAAAAAACTTCATCAGAATCACCATACACCACTGAATATGACATATACCCAACCCTTAATCACACATCCAATAAAATTTCCCCATCAATTAGAAGCTGAAAGTGACACACAGAGAAAACAAAATTTTCAACATACCCTAAACACTGAAATCCGATACAAATTAATCCGAAATAAAAACATGCATTTTACCCATGTTATATATCAAAAATATAACTCAGAAAAGCATGTATATATCTAATTCTGAAAAACTTGGAACTACCTAAGTATAAACTTGTTGAAAATCCCCCTACACTACATATGATTTTAATTTAAGAACACAGGTAATAGACAAATTGTCATTAAGGCCAGGGGGATGGTGGCATTAAATCTCAATTGCCAACTTTGCTCTTTGGCCTCCAGTAAATCTTCCCATGGTCCCCCCAAAATCCTTCTGAACCCATTCTAAGACAAAAAAAAACAAAACCATAATCCCTGTTATCATTACTATGTCTAGCCAGAGCATTTTTCATATCCCCTTTCCTTATATCCAGCCCATGTTCATACAAGCGTTCCCTAAATGTTCTCTTTGTCTTTCCCCACATAAAAATGTTTGCACTTTAAACACTTTGCCAGGTATATAACCCCTATGGTGTTACAAGTACAATGGGACTTGGACCGAAAAACACAATGATTCACCTTTATCCGGTCCCCTTCCAACACCATCTTACATTGTGGGCAATTCCCACACTTGTATGTTCCCCATTTTTTGTTTGTAAAATTGGAACCATAATCAATGGTCAGATGTTCAAAATAATTTTTCAGGGTTTTTCCTCTCCTGTAAACAATCCGGGGTCTATTCTCTGCTACACTAGACATATCTTTAAACAGGGAAAAAATATTCCAATATTTATATATAATGTCCGTAATGGAAGGTGCCTCATTGCAGAACTGGGTGATGAAAGACCCCACCAAGTCCACCCGATCATTAAAATTATTTCTTCTGCGTCCAAAATCACCATGAACCACTATCGAACTGATGAGGGGAATAATATTCCCATTAGTCCTCCTGGCTTTGATGTCATCCATCACTTGTGACACCAAGTCGGCTGGATACTCCCTGCAATGGAACATATTACCAAGTTTTTCACACTTCTGAACAAATTGTTCCCAATTAGGCACCATCCGGGCAAGGCAAATGTAATGGCCTTAACAATCCCGGACTTTTGGTGGAAGGGATGGCTACTCTCGAAATGTAAAATGCTGTTACTATAAGTGGGTTTATGATATATAGTACTAACCCAATTTTTATTAACTAGATCCTTGGAAATTGTAACATCCAAACAGTTTATGGAAGAAAGATCATACTGATGTGTAAACCTCAAAAAAGAGGTAGAGGAGTTCAAAAAACCCATGAACCCCATCAATTTCATCAACAGTTCTGTCCCACACAATCAAAAATATCATCCAGAAACCTGGGATATAAACTCCAAGGTTTTACCCCAAAGTGTGGGAAAACAACATGCCTCTCCCATTCTAACAGGGTAATGTTAGCAAAGATGGGGACACAAGTCGCCCCTAGTGCTACCACTCTTATTTGTCTGAAATACTGTCCCTCCAAATACACAAAGTTGTACTTTAGTACCAGTTCCATACATAGTACCAGGACACTGCATTCCATTTTAAAGTAGTTATTAGGCATTAGGCAGATGAAAAGGTAAAATAGGCCTAGAAATGTAGTGTCAGAATTGTGTTTTCAGAAAAGACCTTGCTGGTCAAGCATGAGAGATAACAGTTTCCAAGGGAAGGCTACAGACTGTTCGTTTTCTGTTCTCTTTCTCAAGGGAAGAATCAAGGGAATGCTAGACAATGGGGCAGCTAGGCACCTGCAAGACTGCAAAACAAGACAAGGCCTGAGAACCAAGGTTAGGGGGACTGAATGCAGTTTACACAGGAAAATCACTGGACTGAAGTCATATAATATGTTGTGTTCAGGATGGGAGTTCAGTTAAAGTCTGATGCAAGACTTGTTCAGATGAAGTTGTTATTTTTGTGCTTTTAGTTATGCTGATCCCTTATATATATTGGGGTTTCCAGTTATGCTGATTTGAATATACTGCTATGACATTTATACTTGTTGCTATTACTATATGTTACTCACTACAATAAAATATTTTGAAGCAAACATGAACTCTGATTTTATCAATGGCACCCAGACAGGCCTGCTGTCTGGGAAGAGATATATAATTCTCGCAACCCAGCAGCTACTCTGGACAATCAGAACATCAGAGACAGATGTAGTGTGTAATCCCTTCAAGTCTGGTCTCCAGTGCAGCATATATTTTAGCTTTGGCAGCACTCTGGTGGTTTTCCGGCTGAGGTGCCACAATAAAAGTACTCACCGGTACTACAGACCACCATTTCGGTGAAGATATCATTCAGACTTGCATACTATAGGAGACTGTCATTGTGGACTTGGTCACACTGGTGCTTTGTTAGACGGAGGCAGTATATTCATACCTGTACAGAAAACTTATTCAGCAACTCCAGATGTCAATTCTTCAGATGACAGCAACTGCAGATGGTGTACCAATCTCCTTGCATAAGCATAATTTTTGTTAACATGGATTTTATAACTAAGTCTGCTAGTAAATGTTCAGTTAGCCTAGATATCTCTACAGCTGAATCACTTGCTGTTGTATGGTCAAAGGTTATGGACTGGGTTATACAACAATGTATTCAATGTAATGATAGAATTTTTTTCAAGCATACTGCTTAATTTTGGATTCTTGTTAAGGCATGCATAACTATATGTTGTATAAAAATTTGAGTACTCAGGGCACTAGTGTTAGTGTTATTCAGTCAGCGGTACTATCACTACATGCTGTGACAACTGATGATTTACATACTTTGATTAGTAAACTTGATGCTTCATGGAAAAAGGTTAACCCTGATTTATTACCAGATTATGATTCATTTGTGTCCAGTTGGAATACAGCAGGTAATGCTGGAGGTGAGCAGGATAAATTGGTTGAGGATTATAAAAAATGGCTTGCAGACAAGAATAGATACATTACTACCTTTAGACAGGATGCAGGGGAGCTTATTAATGGACTAAAGGACTTTCTTAAGGCTAATAAGAATTTCATAAAACCAGCTGCAAAAAGCATGAAAGATCAAGGGCAATCTTCCTTTCAGTCCAAATCTTTGGCTGCAGATCTAATTACTACAGCACTCAACCTTCCTCATTACCTAGAGGAAACCAGTTTTGGTACTTACTTTCCTCACTTGCTTAGAGAAAAACAGCTCTTGTACTCACTTTCCTCACTTATCTAGAGGAAAATATTTTTTTTATTCAGGCATGTCCAAGGGTCAGCTCCCAGTGTTCTCTCCTATCTATCTGATGAATCTGGGCATCTTGGGGCAATGTAGAAACAACCCTCTCCTCCTACCACCCAAAACTACAACCTGTGAGAGATGCACTTATCTAGCCAAACTGAAGGTAAAGCTCTCTCCAATCAAGACTGAACTTGACAGTCAAGAGGAGAGGGTAAACACTTGCACCACACCACACTCATCACATAGTCTCAATAAATCTACCCCACCAAAATCCACACATCAAAACAAAAAAACATTCACAGAGGCTCTCAATAATAATCTGCTCAAGCAACAGAGACCTCCAAAGCAGAAATGCAAGCATCCTCCACCCCCCAACACAACCCAAATGACACATAGCCCGCAGACTCAGTGTGCCACTCAACCACAGCCAATAAGGCAAAATAACGTACCCAACACACTAGTCATAGGTGACACTATAGTCAGGCACACTGATGTCCCACTCACCAGGCAAAACAAGGAGAGGTTACTGTCAGCTGCCTGTCAGGTGCCCGGATCTGCCACATAACCCACGCACTCAGGTCACTCCACAACAAGTACAAATATGACTCTGTCATTGTCCATGTTGGTGTGAATGACCTGAGATGTACCTCACTGGACTACATGAAAAGAGACATGGAAGAGCTCTCCAATCTTGTAGTCCAGGCAGGTATGACCCTAGCCCTGAGTAGCATTCTGCCATCACCCAGAATGATGCCGCAGTACAAGGACAAAATTATTGACTTCAACAATTGGCTAAGCTTCTGGTGCCATTCTAAAGGGATCCAGTATCTGTCTGCCTGGGATGACATGGTTGACAGACCACGATGCTTTGCCAGAGATGGCCTGCACCTGTCAACCCTGGGATTCCAGATACTGGCTAAGGTTGTTGCCACCCTTATAGTGCCTTTTTTAGGCAAGGTTCAAATGACAAATTCACCACTGTAACAGGAACAGGCAAGCAAAAACTGAGGGTGATGCTACTCAATGCTAGAAGTGTAAATCTCTAAATGCACTCACTCGAGGCACTCCTTAAAATGGAGAACATTGATATCTGTGCAGTGACAGAGACCTGGTTCAAGGCTCCAGACAGCACCCTTGTACTACCAGGCTATAACTCATACCACACTTTTCAGCCATGTAACCTGGACCGGAACACCAAAGGCAGAGGTGTGTCCATATTCATTAAGGATATCCACACTTCCAGGCTAGTTGCTCAACATAATGCCACCGAGGTTATCCAAATGCAACTAACTCTGGGCAAAACTGCAATCCAAATTGTAGCTTGCTGTAGATCACCCACCATGCTCCAGGATTCCCAATCCTCTTTTCTTGATGTACTGAAAAATATTAGGGTTCAACCAAACACCCTAATAATGGGTGATTTCAACTACCCCACCATTAACTGGGAAAACTACTCATGTACCAACTCCTTCACTCAGCGCTTTCTGGAATTCATAAACTCCAATGCCCTGGATCAACTTATCCACATCTCCACCAGGGGCAACAATATCCTAGATCTAGTCATTACCAACATGAGTGACCGGTGTTCCACACCTGAAGTCAATGCCTCATTGGTCCGATCCGACCATAAGCTAATTACCCTAGATATCCACATCCTGTCCCCACCCTCCATTAAGGAAACCATGGTAAAAAATTTCTCCAAAGCCAACTTCATGCTTCTTAAGATCGAAGTGGTGAACTTCATGACACCCATGCAGATGGACAATACAGTTACGACTACTGAATCCTACACAATTGCACTTCATAAGCACTTACATGAGTGCATGGATCGTGCTATCCCAAAAAGAACCAAGATGCTATCCTCCCAAAAAAGGAAGCCAATCTGGTGGTCCCCTGCCATAAACAAACTGTACAACAGAAGGAAGAAACTGTTGCAAAAGAGAGTAAAATCCCATGAGTGGAGTAGCTCCCTGGTCAGCTTCAGTATGAAGCTGCAATCCCTGATAAAATCCTTCAAAGCTAGTTATGAAAACAAAATCACCACTGATTCTAAAGACAACCATAAAGCATTCTATAGCTATGTCAAGAATCTCAATGGCAACACTCAGATCTGCTCTGAGTTAGAGCACAATGGCACTAAATATACACACTCAGCTGATATTGCCAACATCCTGGTAGATAGGTTCAGTGCTAACTTTACCCCCCTCTCACCCCCTAAAGATCCCATCTCTATACCAGAAGAATGCAAAGTTCCTGAAATCATGGCTGCACAGGTAAAAACCACACTCTCCAAAGCCAAGAACACAGCATCCATGGGACCAGACAACATCCCAGGCTGCGTTCTACATGAACTACAGAACGAACTGGCACCCCACTTAAGTACCATGTTCAATCATAGCCTTACCACAGGCTTTGTGCCTGCTGAATGGCGCACAGTGATGGTTATCCCACTCCAGAAGGGGGAAGCCACCACGGACCCCAGGAACTAACGCCCCATTAGCCTGATCAGCCTGGTCTGCAAGGCCATGGAATGCATCATTGTGGAACTTATAAACAAAGACATTGGTTATCTCCAAACTCTGGACCCCACCCAGTTCGGGTTTGTAAAAGGCAGATCATGTCTCCTAAATCTGATAGACTTCTTTGAAGCAGTCACCAAAGCTGTAGACAAGGGTAAGGTGGTTCACACAGCATATCTAGATCTTGCCAAGGCTTACAACACCATCCCCCACTCTGGAATTATAGATAAACTCACTAAACTAGGTATAAATCCCTATGTCACAAGATGGGTTGCCAACTGGCTCACTGACACAACCCACACTGTGAAAGTAGCAGACTCCAAATCCGACTTCAGACCAGTGACAAGTGGAGTACCACAGGGTTCATTCCTGGGTCCTCTCATGTTTGGTATCTACTTCTCTGAAGTACAGGCTAACACAGAACGTCTTTGGCTAATGAAGTTCACAGATGACTGCAAACTAGGAGCCATAATTGAAACTCCTAACGATGTGGACATCCTACAAAAGGGCCTCACTGAGACAGATGCCTGGTGTCAAAGCCATGGCCTCAGGATCAATGCCAAAAAGTGCATTGTCATCCCCTTTGGTAAAAACTCTGTACCCATGAAATACAAGATAGGCAGTAGTATACTTAACATCGAAAGTGTGATAAGAGACCTTGGGACACAGGTGGACAGTAGTCTCTCCTTTGATAATCATATCGCCACAGTAGTCAGGAAGTCCTTCTGCATGGCACACCTCATCACAAAAGGTTTCTCATCCAGAAAAAAAGAGGTCATTGTTCCCCTCTACTCATCACTCATTAGACCCATTATAGAGTACAATGCCCCTTTGGGTATGTACCTCACAAGATATCTACAACAACTGGAAAGGCTGCAGAAATACCTCACAAAGAGAATTACCGGCCTCAAACAGATGCCCTACACAGACCGTCTCAAAAAACTCCAGCTTTACTCCGTCGCATATCACCTACTCAGAGGTGATCTCTGCCTAACATGCAAAGCTATGTCAAACCCAGAGCTGTTGGACATGCTCCAGTTATAGAAATCCCAATCCCTCCGAGCTACATGCTCTAGGGACCTAAACCATGTCACCACAATAAACAGAACATGCCGGAGGGATAAATTTCTGTCCCAGAGACTTCCCATACTCTGGAATAAACTACCTATTTATATCAAACAAAGCTCCTCATTAGCACTCTTCAAGAAAAATCTTGATGATTGGATGGGAAATAGGAAATTCACCCCGGGGATCACCTCTGTGGCTCTGCTCGACAGTGGCACAGGAAAATAATTTTCTTGGGTGGCAAAAGCCAGGGTACCTTTTTGGCTGGGCTTGTATAGGCCCCAGGGCCGATAGCCTAGTACCTACCTATGAACCTATGAACCTAAGTGGGTGTAACCACAGCTCGAACACTGTATCATACATCACAACTGTTACAGTTACTTACAAAATGGGATGACAGGAAGGGATTATTTCAGACTCTTATAGTTTTTGAAGACTGGTGCAGTAATACTAGGGTTACTTGGAGTTAGGAATTGTCAAAATGTTTTAAAGCTTTTCTTCCTAAAATGCTTAAGGCTTACACTGAATTATATGAGCTACCACTTGATAACATTTGTACGTGGCTAAAAGCAGCTTTACAGGCTTTGACACAGAAAACATGTTTTGACCCTAGGTTGCTAGATCAATTCAGAATAACCAGAAAGGACAATCGTATGGAAACTGCAGTACTGTTTTCTTTAGTGTATGTCATAGTGCACAATTATTCTGACAGACAAATGGCAAAGGATGATGTACAGAAACAAGTGATTGAAGCATTTTTGCAAAGAGTTCAGGGATTTGATACAGCCATCAAGTTAAATGTAATTGCCACAGTCAAAACATTATAAGAACCAGTCCATTTAGTGGTTAAACAGAAACAGATTTTGGAAGCATCAGATGCCAGTAATAAGATCTTTTTCTGTAGATATTGATATTGCAGCAGTGAAACAGACTTCACCAGTCATAGCTGACAACAGGGCATCAGCTGAATGTTTTCTTTTTTTGTTTTTAAAAATTGGGCATGTAAAAAGAAACAGTGTCCTGAATATTTTGAGTGGAAACACAAGTGTGTGGAAGCTGGCATTGATGATCCAGTTCCAGTAATTTCCCATAAGGCCAGGCAGGTTAGAAGGTCTGAGGGTGGGCCAGTGAGTGAGATTACTACTAATCCACCTCATTATTCACCATATGATTCATTGTACCCTTGTCTGGAAGGTTTGAAATCTGAGCCAGACACAGCACCAACAGTTCCCTACAGCTCCTGCTCACAGTGAAGTTTACACTGACTTATTGTTTTCTGAAGGGAGTGCACACAGTCCACAGGTGGAGAAGCAGGCTACAGGAGATACTAGTAGCTTTTCAGATACAATTCACTCCACTATGATTAATGACAGGGTGAATGACGTAAGTGATGTACAACGTTCGAGCCCGATGGATGATCAGAAGTATGCTGTAGCTCAGGTTAATGTTGCCAGTAACATACCAGATTTTCATAATATGTATGAAAGTTGTGACAGTTCAGCACCAAATCAGATGGTGTATTTGACTTCATTCAAGGTTGTAAAGGATAACAGACCATACATTTCATAGGTTCATAGATTAATACTAGGCTACCTGCCCTTGCAAGCCATTTTAAGCCTAGCCAATTATCCCTTGTAAGACTCAAACCTTGCACCTTGTATTTGTAAAGCAAACACCTTAACCATTAGGCCACCCTCCCATCGTTATTCATGGGAAAAGAATTGTGGCACAATATGTTACTTGATGCAGGGGCTTCAGTTTCAATTACGAATAGACCTCTGCCAGAAGATCCGAGTACAGTTCTCTTGCTATTAGGGTTTGAAGGGTCAAAGGCAGCTGCAGTCAGCAGCAAGCCTTTGGAGATTAGATTCTTGAATAAAGCCAGTCAGCCCGGGAATAGGATAACAGCAAAATTCTTGTTACATCCTCAATGTGACAGTACCATTTTGGGGATGGACATTATGTCAAAATTAGGTGTATTATTTATGATTTTAATAACATGATATTGTTGAGAATAAAGATGCCATGATATGTACAGTGGTACAGACAGAAGAAATGTCCAAAAAGCTGTTTGCAGTAGACTGCACAGAGCAGTTGTAGGATTTAAGATATCAACTGATGCAAGAATTTCCAGAATTATGGACTAAAGATAAAACAGACTGTGGTTTGGTTCCCAATGCCACTGTCAGGGCAGAGGAGCCTACAGACAGGTTACCACCTTATCAAAAACAGTACCCTATTCCACAAGAAGCAGTGGAAGATATTTGTAAATGCATTACAGACTGGGAAAGGAAAGGTATTATAGTCAGAGAATCAAGCCCATGTAATTCACCCCTGTGGCCAGTAAAGAAGGATGGTAGTTACAGAATGGTTTTAGACTTGAGGCTAGTAAATAAGTTCACAGCTCCAGCAGCACATGTTGTGCCTGGTACACCTGAAATGGCTGTTAAGCTAGATCCACAGAGTAAATGGTTTACAGTTATTGATTTAGCAAATTGATTTTTTTCCTGTACCTTTAACCGAATCTTCACAGAAATAGTTTGCTTTTACTTTTGAGGATACACACTATTTAATGACATGCCTACCAATGGGTTTTGTAAATTCTCTGGTGCTGTTTCATCATACACAGGCAAGGGTACTGAGGCCATTGAATTATGGGAATAAAGTGAAACAATACATAGATGATAGCTTGATACATACAGAAACAGAGAAGGAGCATTTGTAGATACTATGTGATGTCTTACTGGCTTTACAGAAGGCTGGGTTCAAACCAATGCCAGCAAATGCAGTTAAAGCAACAGAAGGTCAAATTCTTGGGGGTAACTGTATAGCCCCAGGTTCAGTCCCCATGCAGGGAAAGGATGCACTCTATCCCGAGCATGCCCTTACCTACCATCATTCAGGATTTACAAAAGTTTTTTGGGAATTATGAATTAGAATAGGGAATTTATAGAAGATTATGCAGCCTTGGCAGACCTATTGTATAAAATGATTAATGTCAAGGTGCCCAGTACTACAATTTTGGTATGGTCAGAAGAGGGAAATAAGGCAGTGGAGACACTGAAATGAAAGCTGGCAATAGTTACTGAATTAATCATGCCCAGCAGCAGAATATCCTTTTTATTTGCAAGCAAAGCAGGGAATGACAGCATTTCATAGGTTCATAGGTTAGTACTAGGCTAACTGCCCTTGCGAGCCATTTTAAGCCTAGCCAGTTATCCCCTGTGAGATTCAAACCCTGTACCTTCTGTTTATAAGGCAAACACCTTAACCATTAGGCCACCCTCCCAAGGGTGCAGTCCTGCTACAGAGATACCCTCATATCTTACAGCAAGGAATTCAGACCAGGCTAAGAGCTATTACCTTTTTCAGCAGAATGTTGTCAGCAGTAGAGAAGGGTTATCACCCTTGTGTAAAAGCTTTGTTAGCTATATATTGAGGAATTCAACAGTCAGAATTTATAACACAGTTCTCTCCAATAAAAGTGCAAACACCACACCATACAGTCAAAATCCTACTGTATTCAGACAGATGCAGAGTTGTGAATCAAGCCACATTATCTAAGTGGATTATAGCTTTAGAACAAAAGAACATTTTCAATAGAGGTTGGGGAAAATCTTATCTGTCTCCAACAGTTGCTTTATGAAGGGACTCCTCATGTTTCCTAATTCGCATTTTTCAGACTAATTTAATAGAGAGGCAAGGTTTGTGTATGTCGATGGTTCAAGATTTTATGAGGAAGGCACATACATGGGATTTGCAGTTTACACTAACACTACACAACCAAAGGCTCATATGATTAAGCTTCCCTGGTATCTGTCAGCCCAACAAGCAGAGTTGGAGTCTGTGTTACATGCTATAAAGCAGTATGGAGACAGTCAGTTAAATGTTATTAGTGACAGCTCTAATGTGGTAACAGTCCTTGCCATATATTTGCAATTTGGGCTAGGAAGAATTTGTGGACAGCAAAGGTAAACCTTTACAGGATGCAGCAGTTCTGAAGGAATTAAATGATTTAGAGTGGAAAAACAGAAATAAATGGAGCATCTGCAAAGTAAAGGCGCATCAAGTGAAAGACAGTAATCTTCACATTACTGGCAGTTTCATAGCTGATGCAGCAGCAAGAAAAGCTGCCAATGAGGGGATTCCGCTACATCCAGAGCAATGGGAGGAGAATAAGGTGGAAGGTACAACAGTGGTGAGCCAAGCGAGCTCAACAGTTGAGGCAGATCTGGTAAAGATCCAAGACATGCAGGGGGATGCTGATGAAGGGGCACAATGTGAAGTTGCCATTCCAGTCCCTGGAGTAAGGTTGTATATGTACAAAACAAAACAAGGACACTTTTGCCCTACATACCAAAATTATTGGCTAAGCAGCTAATCAAGTACAACCATCAGCTACTGGGTCATGTAGGTTTTCAGAAAATCTGGCCTATTGGAATCCTCAGCTAAAAAAACTATGCAAAGAAATTCAGGAGGTGTGCATACTATGTCTGCAGACTAACCCTACACTGAAAAAGCCTCAGTTGCAGAGAGTGCCAGTTTCAGAGGGGGCATGGTGCAGTATACAGATAGATTTTGCAGGATCTCTTCCTCCAGCAAAAGGGTGCTACCGATACTTGGTAGTGGTAGACAATTTTACCAAGTGGGTGGAAGCTATTTTCACTAAGGACATGACAGCAAAAACTACAGCATCTGCATTACAAAATAATATTTTCTCCCATTGGGGATGGTCCCAGATCATTGAGTCTGACAATGGTACTCAGTTCACAAGTTAGGTTATGAAAGAAGTGTGTACCTTGTTATGGATACAGCAGAGAGCCTAATGGAATAGTAGAAACAATGAATAGGACCATTAAGGAGAGACTTACTAAAGCTTGTATGGAGAAGAGACCTAACTGGGTCATGGATCTGCCAACTATTTTGCTTGGAATAAGAGCATCACTTATTGCTAAGTCAGGAATTTCACCTTTTGAGTTAATGAGAAGAAGAAGAATGCCATTGAATTTTCTCTTTGGCCCATCTTTGGGTTCACAGCCTTCTTATTTTACTGTGAGACATCGCCAGGTCTGGTTACAAATTGTGCAGGAATCCATCAACAACATGAATCTATTTCATGCAGGCTGGATGTACAAGATGTTAGGAGACCCAGCTGACATTGTACAGTTGAAACAGGGCCAACAAGTTATGCTAAAGCGATCTGTGTCTGGGGGCAGAGTTGCCGCAAATTGGGAAGGACCATACACTAGATTCAAACAGGTGGGGCTTCTAGTGTATCAAATCAAGAGGAGTGATAAGAATTGCAGAGACAGGAAATGTAAAATGGCACACATCAATCAATTAAAGCAAGAAAATGATACTGCTTTTTGTGTTTTACAGGTCGTGATATGGAATATATTGCCTGCTTTGGATTTTTTGAATATAGTCTTTTGAAATGGGCATCTGTCAGCAGCATTCATCCAGCCTTGCACAAGAGATGGGGGTAGGTGGAAGGCCTAATTGTACAAAGGATACAGCAAAGGACACTGGAACTGTAGGGAGGCCTTTCCAATACCTCAGCAGTGACTTGGGACGATGGAGTTTAGGGCTCACATTGGTATTATTACTTGACTTGATCATGTATTTTGCAAGGTCTGGGATGCTTCATTCATCTAGTGCGACTGGATTACAAGCAGAAGAACTACAGCTGAAAATGACAAGTGACTGTGAAACAGTTTATGTGCCAGAGAATGAAACTTTTACAGCTTATAGTTTTTTTTATGTTTCTCTAGCTATAGTAGAGTATCAATGGTATAGATATAACAACACACTGTTTGCATGAAATGTAAATGTTACAGATTTTTTAGTAGACAGACAGCTTGCCAGAAGAATGTACATTGATTTTTCTTAAACCTCTGAAGGCATATTTTCTTTAGGGTTGACATAAGTGTATAAGGCAGATGCAGGTTTGTATTCATGCAAGGTAGTGACATTACACTATCAGGTTTTACAGGCTGAGTTTTGGGTTCAGGTTATATCTCTAGAACATAAACAGGCAAAGAGGGAAGTGCTAAAATGGGAAGACTGGTATCCACCTTATAATACATTTACTAAGCTTCAGTTTACCTATGCACGTGTTCAATTTATCTCAATGTTGGATTTGCATGCATGTGCCAGTGGCAGGGAAAGGTATTTCTCTAGTACCAGTTTCAGTTACTCTTCAGAAATGAGCCATAATTCCAGACAGGCTATATAATGAGAGGCTATATAATGAAAAAGAGAATGAACTAAACACTACAATACTTGAGGAAATTAATGTTAATAGTACCCAATATTTAACTCTTTGGTCAACAGTAAAAGTTCATTTGCTATAAGAGAGAGAAATCATGGTACAATGATGTACCAACTCCTAAGGTAGAAAACAGGGCCAATAGTCAGTGTAATTTTACTATTACAGTGTTTAGAGATAGGGAAGAAAAATATGCAGGGTTAACAGTTCATACTTTGTCATATTTGGCTGAAGATTCACAGAAACACGTTGAAACTGTATATGGCATTTTTTTCTTGCTGCTCCTGAAACAACAGGGTCGGCATTCTAACTATGCCTTAAAACACATGTATTATGTGTGTGGTATGGAAACAGAGCGTATAAATGGCTACCACAAAATTGGTTATGGCTCGTGTTATATAGGATATGTAATACCAGCCATAAGACATTTTAAAGAACGACTTGGTTCAATAAGTTTCAGAAACCACAGAATCAAAAGAGACTTGGAAATTGACTTTCAAGATAAGGTCCAGGTTTTAGATACATCACATATACATTAGAATTTGGATTTGATTACTCTGAAAGCTATGGATCTAGGTGATGGGGTGGAACAGTTTTAAAATACCTTCTAGTAGTCATTCAGATTTTGATAGCATTAAGCATTATAATATCACTCTGTAGATTTTGTATTGCCAAAAATCTAGTGGAAGGTAGCGGGAAGCTCATATGTTCGAACCAGATTATGGTAGTTGGTCATACAGATATTATACATTTGTGAGGTAGCTACAAAAGTAGGTCCCTGTAGACTTTCATTAGGGACCTCAGGGGCAACCATTAGATTAGGGATTTCCATTTTAAAGTAGTTATTAGGCATTAGGCAGACTAAAAGGTAAAATAGGCCTAGAAATGTAGTGTCAGAATTTTGTTTCATTTATGCATACATTTTAAAAAAGACTGTTAAGTAGAAAGGAAGAATAACCTTGCTGGGGAAGCATGAGAGATAATAGTTTCCAGGGGAAGGCTACAGACTGTTCTTTTTCTGCTGTCTTTCTTAAGGGAAGAATCAAGGGAATGCTAGATAACAGGACAGCTAGGCATCTGCAAGACTGCAAAACAAAACAAGGCCTAAGAACTAATGTTAGGGGGAATGGATGCAGTTTACAGTAGAAAATCATTAGACTTAAGTAATATAATATGTTGTGTACAGGATGGGAGTTCAATTAAAGTCTGATGCAAATTTGTTCAGATGAAATTATATTTGTGCTTTTAGTTATGCTGATCTGAATATATTGGTGTTTCCAGTTATGCTGATTTGAATATGCTGCTAGGACATTTATACTTGCTGATATTACTATATGTTGCTCACTACAATAAAATATTTTGAAACAAATGAGAACTCTGATTTTATCAGTTTGTTATGGAAATACTTTAAATCTCATGGTATTCTTTGAAGAGGTAACAACAGCACTTGAAAAATGACTAACAGTGCATGCTGCTTACCTTTAACTTGCTGAAGCATTCAACACTAATCTATGTATAGAGATAATCAGGGTTTGCTATTAATGATTTTTAATTTATTCCACATACAATTATCTGACTCCAAAACATCTAAAACCTTGGGAGGTCACTACACAAACCAGTGATCCTCCCAGGATTGCAGAGCACAAAACATTTTTTGTAAGATGATAAGCACTCTATACCCTCTGTTGAGGAATCATGCTCCATACCCACCAGTATGCATATACATATAAGCAAACATTCACACTGCACAAACTTGAAGAATTAGGAAAAAGTCATTATAATGCAACAGTCATCTTCTAGGTATTTTCTGAGTCTAATTTTCATAACAGTATGCCAATAAACATCCAGACATAAAGGCCTGACCATTGATCAACTAACTGCTGCCAAACAAAAGATTTCCACAACAATTGTCAAATGAAATGAAAACATGAGTCAGGGTGAAGGATTACATATCTGTGCTGGTGATGGTTGCTAGCAATGTCCCACAGGACTCTATACTTAGGCCAAGGAACTGTGAAACGGGCTATCGATAATAAAATTTGCTGATGAATGCAGATTGACTATATGCCAAAGCTCTCCAAAATGGTTCTCCAAATTTGCATACAATGAATACTTGGCAAAATATTAATGACTTGGCCTTTAAAGTTAATATAAGAAGCTTCATAAAACCCGAGACATGGGATATAAGTTCTGACTGCAAAATAAGCATACAAATAATTTAAAAATGATACTATTGTTAAAATCTAGTGATAAAGGAAGGCAATTTAAAGTCTGAACAGTGTAATAGCAAAAACAGAAAAGCATAGTCTGAAACAACTTGAAGCAAATATTTTGTAAGAGAGTAATCATTGAGTTGGATAGCTTGCGCATTTCATGAACTGCCATTGTATTTTGATTCTTATAATTTATTTAGAAATAAATTTTGCTTGGCCTAGAAGTCAAAGTCTGATCCACTTCCACTTGAAAATGGATGCCTGTCATACACAGCTAAGAGAACTAAGATCAGATCAAAGAACCTTACATTAAAAATAAATATCAATAACAGAAAAAAAGTAGCAGATGCCAAATACACACACGCATGCACATATACAGACACAGACCCACACACGTACACATGCAGACACAAACCCACACATGCATGCTCACAGACCACAAACACACACACACACACACACACACACACACACACACACACACACACACACACACACACACACACACACACACACACACACACACACACACACACACACATACATATATACATACAATATGTATAGAAATTATTACAAAATCACCAGAAAGACTTGAAGTTACAGCTTCAGTCATATTGCTATATGGCTATAATTCCCAGAATTTCAGCTCATGAAGCCAGAATTTGATTTTTTTTCCTAACTATCAATGTCTCTGATTGTGTTTGAATGGTGGTAATGTCCGACTCAGTCTTCTAATAAAAGAAGAATGTATAATAAGTGGAAATATATATGTATATGCTCATTTGAAACAGAGTTCATGAATGAAACACTCAAAAAAGTCATAGTAAATGAAAGATAACACACAGGTACAGTGAATGATTGCTCTACTAGAAATAACAATCTCCTTGAAATACTTACTTTTAAAGTACTCATACAGATCAGATTCTCAGAATTCATGATATTTTCCCTGAAAAAAATAAATATCCAGTGTTTCTGGATAAAACCTTATGCACGTTTGAAATGTATTAAATATCAGTTTTTGATTGCAGCATTCAAGCTACTTAAAGTTTAAGGGGTTGTAAATTTTACAGTCAAACGTATGAAGCAATTAAAATTATTTGTGGAGGACACAACATTCAATATCATTATTTTGTGATTATGTTGATAATTATTTATTATACTTAACTTTGTAATGTAGGGTGTGTTGCCTATAATTTATATTACAAAATATTACTGTCACAATGAAGATGATTAATAACAGACATTAGAGTCTCATACTTCATATCCTTCAGATAATACACAGTAGTGCAGAAGCTGTTAGACTGGAAACTCTTCTAAGTTTACCTGAGACAAATTTAGTATCTGCCCTGATTTGGTGCAGTTTTGCACTTCAAGGTTGAGAGATTTGCCTACTGTTTCCTGTCCTTCCCCCTCATAAGTAATGAACTGTCACAGGCATGGAATAATGCCCAAGATCTGCAATATATATTTAGAAAACCTTTACGCCAATAACTTTTCAGGTAATGTAGTGGGTTAGTACTGAGGCTCACTGTGGCAAGGGTCCACAATTCAGCTGTCTTTCAGAGGCTTTAAGGAACCCTATTTAATAGCATCCCTGGTGTCTAGTCATTCCCCATACCACATTTTATTCATTTTTTTAATTGTGCCTTTAAAGCACTCTATATATAGTATTCCTACTGTCTAATGTTTACTCTCCATCCTCATCGTGTATAACTGCTGCTACAGCATGACAGATTATCCCTGATGTCTCACATTCTACCTGGCTTCATTAGTGAATGTATTCCCTGATGTATTCCCTGATGTCTAGCATTCCCCCTACCCATGTAATGAAAATAGTCCATGATGAGGATCATAATGGAACTCATAAATAAGGACATAGGAGACTTGCAGACTTTGGATCCAACCCAGTTTGGCTTTGTCAAGGGCAGATCATGCCTTTTAAACCTGGTGGACTTTTTCGAAACAGTCACTGAGGCCATTGATGAGGGAAAGGCAGTCCACACAGCCTACCTTGACCTGGCAAAGGCTTTCGACACAATACCCCACTCAGGTATCATTGAAAAACTCATCAGCTTAAATGTAAACCCATACGTCACAAGATGGGTTGCAAATTGGCTAAGTGACAGAACCCACAGGGTCAGTGTTGCTGGCGCCATGTCACACTCAAAGCCTGTCACAAGTGGTGTCCCACAGGGCTCCGTCCTGGGCCCTCTCCTGTTCGGCATCTACTTTTCAGAAGTACAAGCAAACACAGGAGGATTATGGCTGACAAAATTTGCAGATGACTGCAAACTGGGCGCCATAGTTGAGAACACATCTGACACAGATATCCTTCAGAAGGGTCTTATAGAAACGGAAAACTGGTGCCAGAACCATGGCCTAAAGTTAAACGCCAAAAAATGCATAGTCATACCCTTCGGGAAAAACAAGGTTACCCCTAGCTACCATATAGGCGGCAACCCACTAAGCACAGAAGAGGTTATTAGGGATCTGGGTACCCAGGTTGACAGTAACCTTTCATTTGATACTCACGTTGCCAAAGTAGTTAGGAAGACCTTCTACACTGCCCACCTGATCATGAAGGGATTCACATCTAGATCAAGGGAAGTCATCGTCCCCCTGTACTCATCACTCATCAGGCCAATGATTGAGTACAATGCCCCATTCGGAATGTATCTGACACGACACCTGCAGCAACTGGAAAGGTCCCAAAAGTTCCTCACCAAAAGGATAAAGGGTCTCAAAAATATGTCCTATGCTGCCCGACTGAAGGAACTTCAGCTCTACTCAGTCGCCACCGTCTGCTCAGAGGTGACCTGTGCCTGACATACAAGGCCATGTCCAACCCAGAACTGATGAACATGCTTCACCTCAAAAAATCTAGATCCCTCAGAACTACAAGGGCGGGAGACTTAAACCTTGACACGGTTATTAATAGGACGTGCTGGAGGGACAGATTCATCACCCAGAGACTCCCTATGCTGTGGAACAAAATCCCGGTACATGTGAGGCAGAGCACCTCGCTGGCTTTGTTCAAAAGAAATCTTGACCAATGGATGGGAGATCGCAGATATACCCCAGGGATTATCTCAGTGTCACTGCTTGACAGAGGCACAGCAAAATAATGGGCATAGTATCCACCAAACTATAGGGGTGGCGAAAGCCACAAAACTCTGGCTAGGCTTATAAATGCCCTTGGGCAGACAGCCTAGTATGAACCTATGAACCTATGATTAGTGTTCACCCTGGCCCATACAGTGAAAATAATCCATGGTGGGTAGTCTCTCCCCAGACCAACTTAGTGAAAATAGTCTATAGATGCTAGCATTCCCCTGACCCACATGGTGAAAATGGGCCATGGTGCTAATGTTTCCACAGCCCACTTACTGAAAATAGTCCATGTTTGCTAGTGTTCCTCTTGACACACATACAGAAAAGACTCCATGGTAGCTACTGTTCCTCCAACTCAGTGTTGCAGTCTTTTCTCATAAGTCTGAGGATGTTTGTTGGAATAACAGCCACCTCCCCATACACACATGCGCCCGCATGTGCATACACACACACACACACACACACACACACACACACACACACAAACAGACACACACACACACAACACACACACACACACACACACACACACACCACATGCATTTACATATATATATATATATATATATATATATATACACACACACACACACACACACACACACACACACACACGCATGCATTCACTCAGTTATTAGACACACACACATACACACACACACACACACACACACACACACACACACACACACACACACACACACACACACACACACACACACACACACACACACACACACACACACACACATTCTCATCCCCATCCAGTCCCACTCACAGATACACACACACAGAAAGACACACACACACACACACACACACACACACACACACACACACACATATAGGTGTGGGTGTGTGTGTGTGTGTGTGTGTGTGTGTGTGTGTGTGTGTGTGTGTGTGTGTGTGTATGTGTGTGTATGGGGGTTAACTTAAGACCATCAAAATACCACATCATCAAATGTTAAATCACCAAGACGAAACGAAAGCTCATAACATCGACGTCCCACATTATCGACACTGAAAACATCGAACAAATTACACAGAACCCATAAATGATAATTGAGCTGCACTCAAAGCACCTTCTCCATTTACAACTATCATCTAACAAACAAATATACCTGTGAAATAAGTTTTGCAGTGGAACAAGCCCCCCTACACCTGTAGCCCCCACACCCCCCCCCCCGTAAATTATATAGGGTAAATTCCCTGATCCCTACTGTACCGCAATCTCCACTGAAAATGTTGCAGAGCAATAGTTTTTCTGTTTATACACACACACACACACACACACACACACACACACATACATACACAGGCACACATTCACTCAGTTATTAGACACACAGACATACACACACAAACACACAGTCTCATCCCCATACCCATCCAATCCCACTCACAGACACACACACACACACACACACACACCTACCTCCGAAGCAGACACAATATATATGCAAACATACATGCACATATGCAGTTCCTCACATATGCTCACACATGCACATCTTATTATTATTTGACAACTAAATGCCTCAGCATGTATCTCTTCCACTATGGATGAACATGGCCTATTAGCTCTATTCATTACCACGAGTGGCCAGGAGTAGCCGTGTTCATCTATTACAAGTCTGTATAAACGCCTTCACACAGGCATTTCTAAGAGAAGATCACATCTAATTAGAATATGCCTCATTAGCATGTAACATGGCCATGAATTCAGCCCACCACTGTACTGCACATGTTCATGTAATAAAACTTTGAATCAGAAGAAGTTACAGTGGGGTGTAGACCTCATGTCGACTTTACAGTCAGTAACCCTTCTGAAT
The DNA here is from genome assembly GCF_019279795.1 of Protopterus annectens. Taxonomy (NCBI): domain Eukaryota; kingdom Metazoa; phylum Chordata; order Ceratodontiformes; family Protopteridae; genus Protopterus; species Protopterus annectens. The sequence continues at coordinate 228,519,868 of NC_056748.1, forward strand.
TTGGTCCACTGTATTTTGTAGAAAGTAGAGAAAAAATCAGTCTTTCACTTTTTTGTTGCTTATAAAATAAATCATTTTCTTTCCTGAATAATTCACTACACCAGCTGTCTCCCAAAGATCTGTAAAGGAAAGGAAATAAATAAAAGGGAAAAATAAATGAAAGCAATAATGATATCCAAGTACTTCAGAACGAAATGTCTTCACTTTTACTCTGTGTGCTTCACTAACATCACTATCTCAGTGGTAAATTCTGTATCCCTTAAAAGACTAAAATACTACAAGATCACTGAATTCTGCTTTGTCTATATTATTCAAAACAGTCTCCTCTAGTAAGGCAGAATATAAATATAGGTAATACAGTTTACTAATATTTTGTGCCACTGTATACTCTTGGTGCACTGAAATTTAAAGCAGTAATAGACAGCAAAACAATGCAGAAGCTATACTTTACATGACTGTTCTCAGAATTAAGGGGCAGCAAAGTCTTAAATAACACCATGTACCAGTGCCACTTTTGGTCTTTGGTAAAATTCAGTTTTATTCAAACAATAAGGCAAAAGATGGGTGTGCAGGGCACAGATTTTATTACATACCCAGTGATGTTTTATGGTACCAGCCTGAAGAGCACATGCCTTACAGCCCCTGGCATGTGGTAATGCCTAAAAAATGGTTGTTCCAAATGGGCTTATTTTACTAATAAAACACACCAGTATTTTATATGCATAAAATAAAAAGTAACTAATGAAGGAAACTGATGTTTATTTCAAGTTATAGTTGACATAAAGTGGTGCTGTATTCATAGTCTGATCTCCTTGAGATTGCTAAGGTAATCTGCGAAAAGCGGCGCTATGTCCTTATGCAAATAAAGATCATTCAGGCTGACTATGGAAATACAGAGGTGTTTTAGAAATCATGCCTCTCTAAAGCAAATGTGTAGCATGCTCAAGGCATAAGCATTAGGTTGAGAGCTATTACAAGGATAAGGGGTATTACAAGCTGTGTATTACTACGATTTATAGACATAAACATAAAAGGGCCTCATTTGTGTACAAAACACATAAAAGGGACCTGAACTTACGCCGATAAGCACCAATTTACCAAGAGGATACAGAATATACGTGGCAAATTAGCTGAATGAAGGGAAAAATGAATATGTACCATACCTTTTAAAAGGAGGTACAGTTATTAACTTTACTTCAAGAAATGTTTGTTTTATTGTATTTTATGGCTTGGGTATAATTCTAACTACCTGAAGGGATCACTGGGGAAAAATATTCATTTTGGTGGCATTTGTTTGCCTGTGTATATATGGACAAACTACTGAAGAGGAAATGTTTTATTTGGTGTTAATGAAGTGCTTCTGCATACGTGGACAAACTATTGAAGAAGTCAATCGGGAAATGTTTCATTTGGTGTCATTGAAGTGCTTGTATGTACATGGGCAAATGACTGAAGGGGTCAATGGGGTCATGTTTGCTGATTGCAAAGCAGATGTCAGAGGCGCAGCAATATTTTTAACAATGGATGTGGATACAGCATGGATATTGGACTAATAATCACAAGAACACTTCAATAGTATACACCAATTTACACAATTTCTTATTTTCTTCTCATTATACTTAAGGCATTGTGCATTAGCATAAATGGTCTCTATGAATTGCACCTTAGCTACGTTCACTAACAAACATCTAGGATACCCCTACCACATTTGCATAAACAACTATGAATGCCAGCCATAGTCTATCTGCCAAAAATTGCACATGATTTTGAATTAATAAAAAAGGTCTTAATTTTAAATATGATAACTCCTGCATCCAATATGATGCCTAGAATAGTATTTTTAAGCGTGTATATCAAAATTACAGAAATTGCTAAATTTATGAACCATGTGTTAATGAAAAAAATTAAGCTATGTAAGTTTGGAAATTGTAGCTTATTTTCTTTTCAAAATTGCTTAACATTCTCATCCTAAAGTATTACCTGATAACCTACATCACAGTTACTTCACCATTTCATCGCAGTCATTTTGCAGTTATTGTGTAGAGACTTTGCATCCCATGTAAAAAGTCACCCTCCATGATAGAATAGTATAGTGATAGTAAGGATATTCATAAGCTGCAGTCCCAAAGACAGCACACTGAAAATGCATTCCCTAGCATTTAAAACTAGTAAGGTTATAAAAACACACTTGCAAAACTTCTATCAAGTCTGGAAGTACAGCTAGAGAGTTAAAGCTAAAAGCTTCTAACAAGGCTTATCCAGCATAATTATGGATCTGATTCCTTTATTCTCCACTTGCACTCTGTATAACCTAAAAAAAAGTTATTTAACTAAACAAGGTTCCTTGGCCATCCTTTGAAAAGAGAGACGTGTGCATTGGGTGCATTGTTGGATTAAAAAATGAGTGTGAATCAAATGCTGGCCTATAGCTGTAACAGATAGCTAGAATTCTGCGTTAAACCTTCAGAAAGTTGAATTCCTTACAATAATGAACAATTACTTTAAGGCAGTAAATTGCCTTTCTTAACTCTACTTTGCACTTCAAACCATAGATCATAAAAAGCTCCATGCACTACAAAGAATTATGAATGGGTCTCCAGTCATAACCCTTAATTATGTGTTCTCAAAATGGGTGCCTTGCCCTTGAGGTGAATTTCTCTGCATCCATGTCGAGAACACACAATTAGCAGGTTATAATCAATGCCCAATCATAATCCTCTATATTTGTAACAGACTAAAACATTTATACATGCATACAGGGTAAAATATGTTTGATTTTGTAATCCTCTGAAATGAGGCTTTCCTCAGAGTTATTTGTTACACCACCTTTTCTATGGCTTTACTACAATGCACTATTGATGCTTTTAGTTAATTATTCTCCTTTTTCCTCCAATGGTGAAAATGTTTAATGTTAATTGTTACCCCAGCAGGAGTCAAGAAAAGCACACAGTTTGCAGATGCAACCATGTATTAACTCTGATAATGTAAAACATGTCTCCACAAAATTCCATCTGAATAAACAATGGGTTGAAATATTACTACATAGTATAACTTTCTTTTGTTGCAGGTCATTGTGGCCCCACCAACTCTGGCCTGTAATTTATCCCAGGTGGTATACAACAAGCCCCCTTGATCAATGTTACCAGCAACCAAATACATAACCACAAAAGTTTGCTTTCCCCCAATTAATAGTTTGGGTGATGTCAACATATCCCAAGATCCATCCATCCATCCATCCATCCATCCATCCATCCATCCATCCATCCATCTGTCCTCAACCCCTTTTCCCATTTTTTGCATATGGGGTTGGGGTATCACTTCAACAGTGACAATCATCTGACTGGGTTTAGTCAAAAATCACTTTTGAGTAGAGGACCAGGGAGAAAAGCTCCAACATATTCCAATTTTTTTTAAAGAAACTTTCAGTGATATACATGAACAGACATTAAATAATATACATTAACAGTTACAAATATATTTGCTTATTAGATTACATTCATAGTTATTTATTTATTTATTTCCAGTTTGATAACTGGGGAAGTCCACTGGGCCCGAAAGCCCGTTTTCAGTGGAGGCCCGGGGAGAAAAGCTCCATATTACAAACACATTGCACACTTAAAACTCCGTATTCCTAAAACATTGCACACTTAACAATTTACAAACAAGTAAAAATAACACTTTTATACAATTGTACTATTAGCATAGAAAAAAAATATACATAGATATGAAATGCACATGAAGTAAATCAGAGGAGAAGTGTAGGAAAAAGGAGGTGCAAAGAATTTAAAGGAGAAGCGATGCCAGGAGGAGGATAAAAAAAGAACAGTTAGACAAAGATTCATTTTATGTTTGAGGTGAAAGATACATCTTATGGAAATGGTAAAAGATACAGTTGCCAGAATATGAAAGTAGAATTAACTATTACAGTATAAAGATATTTATGCATTAGTAAATGCTGAACATTGAGCATGTAAAGAGATGTGATTATTGCATAGAAATTCAAATAAAATGGAAGTGAGGGAAGTAACCAGGTAGGGAAGAAATCGTTAGTATTGTAATTAAGAGGTAAAGTGTAAAGCAGTTTCAGAGACAATGATATATATGACTATCATAAGGTTTATATTAGAAGTATAGGTGTGGACAGTAATCAGTGTCACAAAATAACGTATACAGCTGTAAGATGCTAGCAAAACTATGTATCTGTTGGTTTAGACTGGCTGTGGGCCATAAGATTCTGAATGAAAAGAAATGGATTGACAACATGGCATATGAAGATGATTTTAAGGTGGTCTTATTCACACTAATGATTCCTGAGAGAGACCAATGAATCAAGGGAGGAACCAAAATGGGGTGCCAGTCCACTCTGCAACTGTCTACCAGCATGCTCGGCATGTTATTCCCCCCTCTTTGTTGGTCATTACATACACACTGTCACCCCTTACCTGAAAATTTTATAATAATGAAATAACATCCAAGAATCTCTAATAACTTCTAAATCTTTAACACAACAAATGCTGAAAACTATTTACACCATTCCTGAACTATGATGCAGATTTGTAAATTGAACAAGTCCAAACCCAGGCTGTTTAGATGAGTTCAATACAAGCAATAAAATTCCTTATCCATACTGGCCAAGTCTGGATGTTCGATGACCATAAATCCAAGCTAAGGTTCCATTCTAGCCACCTGGTGGTTGTTGAATCTTCTGGACCATTCACTGACTCCCTGCTTATGAACTCCAAGCCACCACAACCTAGGGATAATGGCTGGCCACAATGTTGATACTTGTGGGTACATATCACATATAGTTGCCAAATCTGACAGAATCCTGGTTAGCAAAATCTATTTGGAAACATATGTGAAGTCATTTCCACCTAAGGGGATAACTTAACCATGGGGAGTGAAGCTAAATCTAAAAATTCCTTGAATAACATCCCATAGGTGAAATCAAGACAAGTAAGGATATCCCTGCCAATGTACTGTCCAAACTATAGGATCAAGGAAGAGGTTCAGATCTTTCAACTGGGCTGATGCCCTAACTGTAGCTCTAGTGATAAAAGAAGTCATAAGAGCAACATGGGATACCTGCCTAAAAAAAAAAAAATTGACTCAAATGACAAATGTAAAAAAGCATTAGAAGACCATTGGCCTGTCTTCTTTAAAACTTGCACAAGTTGCCCCTGCAGTGCCAAATCAGATATCCTTACAATTCTAAACAAATGGGAGGGAAAAACAACTGGTGAAATTCCTTGATTCAACAAAGCTTTAGGAACTATTTTAAAAACTTCTATAGGTGTTTTCACCTCTCCTTTTGGTAAGGTGAATATGGGAGTCTTAAGTAACACTGCTGGAACTAAAGCAAAGTAGTTTCTGACCATTGAGCTAGGCAAGTTGAGTAATCACTAGACCTTACTAAATGAATGTATTGACCCAAGCTTAGCTGATCAGCCTTTGACTCGCTAATGTTCAGTAACAGAAATTTTCAAAGGTTTCATACTATTAAATTCAAGTTTACTAATCTTGCTGATAAGCAAAACCATTCCTGAAGCCAGTTGGTGAGCTGGTCTACTAAAGTGCCAAAACTGGCACTCACACATCTTTTAATAGTACCGTTAATGAGCCCCATCCCTTTTGCCTCTGCTGGCAACAAGATGTTTGCTTTGCAAACTGCTCTTATCAAATGATTGCTGGAAAGAGAATCTGTTAAATTGCTATGGAAAGAATGTTGTTTTCTCAAGATTATATTCATATTGAGCAACAAGGCCTTTATGACAATCTAGGATTGAGTTAAGAAATTGCCAAGGAAAGCAAGAAGCTTGTCCTTGAGCAGAAGATAAAATTATGATAAAGCCTTCCCACTGCTAAAACATCTATCCATTGATTCAAAAACACCCACTCACCCATCGATCTACTCATTCACTATCTAAAGCACTTATCCTAGTGGGGGTTGCAGTGTTAACATGTTGAGTAGAAGACACCAGACTTTCCTGTCTCCTGCAACAGTCTCAAGTTCTCCAAGGGGATACCAAAGCACTCCCACATTATCTAAGAGGTGCAGTCTTTCCAGCAGGTCCTGAGCCTGTCTGTCCCTACGCCACCTCCTAGTTGGCAATGGTTGGTAAACCTCCCATAGATGGCATAAAGGAGACAGCCTTGCTTGCTACCATATAATCTAAACTGGCTTCTCTCTAGCCTGAGTGGTAGTAACTCAGCTCCAAGATTCTGCTGGATTGTCAATATCCTTACTCTGCCATGGAGAGTGAGCCGAACAATATGATTAAGAAACCTTATTGCCAGCATTTGCACTCATAATCTAATCATCTGCATCAGTATTTGAATGTCATAATCATAGGTGTGGATGGGAACATGTGTTGACTGGTGGCATCATCTCATGACTCAACACCAGCTTCCCTACCACAGTGGCAGAATGCATATAGTACTGCTGTAGTTCTACAATCCACTACTGAGGCTCCCAACTCCCTTTATCCTTGCTTGTGAACAAGATCTTGAGATTTTTAAACACTTCTACTTTTCATAGATGGTCTCCCTAGCAGCTGTAGAATGTAATCCATCTTGTGTGGAATAGACACTTCCCAAGAAAAAGAACAGTTAAAATCAAAATTATGAATAATAACATGGTACTGCATTTTAAAATTTTCTACTCTGTTTTCTGCATAAGAGTTTGTGACAATCACAAAAAAAGTATTTAATGTACTTTTTACTAATCATCTGGTTTATTTTCAATTTTAGGGCCCATTCATTTTTTTATTTTTTTGTTAAGTTCGAAGACAGAAGCCATATTTGTGAATCTACTTTTTAATTTCCTTGTTAACATACTCAGTGTTTTGGGGGATTGATTTATCTGTGCCTGTGTATGGAACAGACTTGATGCATAGATGATCAATAATATAACTGATCAGTTTTCCTTGTTCACTGTTTAATTATTCCCTTTAAAAAGTACTGCGGTAAGGAGAGGGCAAGACATTACTGATTCATTACTATATTCCTGCTTTGTATAAGTGGGGGAAATGCTGACCTTCTCATGTTATCCAAAATCAAACCTAATCAGCGAGCTGCATTCCAGAATGTTATAAGTTGATAATCATCATGAATTAGTTACTGGAAAAAAAGAGTTAACACAGAACAGCCTCATTATTTCTCTGAGCAGTTTAATTAAATGTGAATATATTAGCACTGTTTTATGAAGACTTACATTCATAACAACTTGTCTTAGAGCTATTGGGTTACAACATAATGGACCTATTTAGTTCTGTCTTCATTACTTATCAGCAAGATTAGTAAACTTGAATTTAATAGTATGAAACCTTTGGAAGATTATGTTACTGAACATGTACATGAAACTTCCTGAAAATGCTAGTTGAGAGAGATTTAGGTGAAGATGCTTGCCAGCTAGCATACTTTGTGGAGATTTATAGACACACAAATTATAGGGACGAGCAAAAGAATGCAAAGTAGTTAGTGATCAGGGGATAAAACATGCTGATGAATGACAGTAAGATGACAGTGATGGCTGTGTTTTGACTGTCACTGAGCCTGCTCAGGCTGCTTTGTTTAATAAGAATGCAGCCTTACATAACTGCATGCATTTCTGTGACTAAAATGTTCTGTAGTAAAAGGATGCCTCACACAAACATTAATGTCTGCCTGTAATTTAAATTATTAAAATCTCTACAACTTTCTGTAAACACAACAGCTAATATTATCAGACAGAGGAATGCAGTTACATTTAACAAACATACATGTACATGTTTGCTATATATCATGCATGACAAAAGCTGTGCTTTGAAATGCCTTACTATTTTACTGGTTATAATTCCGCAGGTATTGCACACCTTCATATTAGCATGCAACAAACAACACATTCAAAAGCAAAATTTAATAAGCACTGCCATTCTTCGTCATCTGTCTATTAGGCTTTTGAACATAAACAGGTATGCCACATATTTAGAAACTCTGCTCATTATTTATTCCAAAAGAAGCATGTCAGGTAAGATTCAGAATGTTGCAGCCTACTGGTTCCAAACTATAGTCCCATGTTGAAATGTTTTGTGAAATCAGCAGTATTTGTATCTAGACACCTTCATCTTCAAAGACAGAGAACAAAACACTCTTTTGCTTATATAATTTGTACTAATGGTGCAAATTTGCATGGATTTAATTTCCTTCGATCAGACACTAGATGGCGGGATCTACAAAATTATTATTCATATCTCATTCCATACTCTTTTTGTAATTTTTTTTGACTGGTTATTTTGAGGCAATTCTTTTGTTTGAATATATTATGGACTGATAGACATTATTTTATGAATGTTTATTATCTATATTTCTGCTGCTAATTAATAGTAGAAAACAATACTTTACTAAGTGAAAGAGATAAAAAAGAGTGGTGTGTGTGTGTGTGTGCGTGTGTGTGTGTGTGTGTGTGTGTGTGTGTAGCGAGTAGAACATTACTTATTGCTTACAAAGCACTAGGTCATGTGTCAAAGTAATAATTAACACTTTTTGCAAATACTGCAGTACTGGAACCTGTACAATTGCTCAAGGACCTCTGTTGGAAAATTAGCAAATGAACAAAAGACTAGAAGACTATTTTAGACAAGTAACAACATTTTAGTGTGTTATTGATAAGCATATAAACATTTTACCTTGAACTGTATTTTTCCCAAACTACCAGTTTTGGAATGTTAAACAAAACACACATCTCCTTTTCTGCTTATTCAGAGAACAACATCAAATCTAATGTATATTATAAAGTATCTGAGCCCTATTGCAGCAATACCTCCTGAACTTTCAACTAAAAAAAAAGGAACTCCAAAATCAAAGCACACTGAGTAGGTATCAATGGTTACTTCTAGCAACAAAGGATGCTCTGTGCAGGTTGTATACTTAGTAATTATGCTGTTAGAAACATAAGTATTAGGATTCACCTAACTTGCCTCCCTTCCCCACAAGTAATGCAGCCTCAGAGGATGTTTATATTAGTTATCGGGAGTGGGGTTGCAGTTCTCCATAACACCTAGGAAAGTAACATAAATAATCAGCCTGAATGAAAGATGAAATCCAGTAAATAGCGTAACCAGTAGTTTAATACCCGTTTTCGTAAAAACTTCTTCAGAATACAAAAAGACCATGATTCAATGCATTTAAATAACCAAACAATTAACAAGCAATTACTTAATTAAAATCAATCAAACCAATTATTTTAAAAAGACATACTGTTTTTAAAAAAAACAAAAAGAATCCAATCCCTTATTCACTTGTAGTTTCCTATATTTTAAAAAACATTTAATGTTAATGTAATCATTAAGGCCAGGGAATTTGTCCGATTTCAGTTTTATCTGCCACATGGTTTCACGCTGTTCTAAAAAATTCTTATAATCTCCTGCCCTGAGATCAGCATGCACAACTTCTAAAACTGAAAACAAAAATTTCTTATATCCATTACAAGATTTGGTGTGTTTATACAAGGCATTGTTTTCATCACACGTTTTGATACTATAAAGATGCTCTCTAATTCTAACGTTTAAACAACGAGTGGTCATACCAATATAGTATGCAGAACAACCAGAACATTGACCAATATAAACCACCCCCTTTGTTTTGCAATCAGCATAACAGGGTACTTTAAAAGTGTTATCAAAGGTGTCTATTTTAATGTAAGGTCCCTCTGAAATAAATCGACACATGTTGCAACTATGGCAAACATGCATCCCAGTCTTGTTGGTGTTAATAGTTGGTGGCACTGAAGTGCTTTTTTCCAAGATTCCCTTTAAGTTGTAACTATTCCTGAAGACAAATTTAGGACCTTCACCCAAAATCCTTCTGATGTCTTCATTACCATTAATGATTTTCCAGTTGTCAACGACAATCTGTCTGATCAGAGATCCATCAGAACTGGAATCAAAGGAGCACAAGGTATCGATGTTATAACCACTCCTTTGTCCATTCTGGTGCTGACTGCTGTTGATGGAACTGGGAAAATCAATGATGGGTTTAAAAATACTATCACGTTTGCCAAGTATTTCCTCACTAGCTAATGCTAATTCCTGAAAATCATACCCCCTGTGTAGGAATAAAGAGAAAATAGTGTGAAATTCCTCTGACAAGTCTGCCCGTTTGGATGTCATCCGACTCGCTCGTATAAACTGCCCTCGAGGAATATTCCTGATGGTATGTTTAGGGTGGTTGCTGGAGTGGTGCAAATACCCATTAGTAAATGTCTCCTTGCGGTGAATCCTACTGTGTATACGTTCTTCATCTGTATCCCAGTATAAACATACATCTAAAAAATTCACTGTGGTACCAACATTTCCCAAAGTGAATTTCACATAATCTGAGATGAAATTCATATCTGTGAAAAACTCATTGACAACAGTGAAATCACCTTCAATGATGAAAATTAAATCATCAATGTAACGACAAAAAAATTGGATGTTAAATTTGTGTTTCAAAATGGGTAACGCCTCAAACTCCCAAAAAGCCATTACTAAATTTGCAAAAGCGGGGGCTGCTGGAGACCCCATCGCTATCCCCTTCTTCTGTCTATAATAGTTGTTGCCAAAAAGAAAAATGTTGTTTTCTAAAATTAACTCTAAAAATAACCTAATGGTTGAAATGGCTCCAGCTGTAAATCTGCCACCTTTTCTTGCTAAAAATTCACAAACTGCATCAATTCCTTCCAAGTGGGGAATGCAAGTGTACAAAGAAATAACATCAACTGTGAAAATGACATACTTGGAAGGATCAAAAACATGTTCCTGTAAATAAACACCAACTTTGCTCAGAAAGTGCCAAGAATCTTTGACATAAGATGGTTCACTCACTAAAATAGAACCCAAAATCAAATCAATCACTAAGGAAATACCTTCAGTGATGGAATGTGGACATGAAACTATCGGCCTGAGTGGAGGATTGTTAACATCTTTGTGGGTTTTTGGAATTCCAAAAATCACCCCTATACGGGGCTCTGCCACAACACAAAAATCATACACCTCACTTGTTATGTCACCTGTCATGAATAAACCATACAACTCAGAGTGTATTAAACGCACCCTACGTTTATAATCGAAAAGAGTAATGCTTTCATATTCTTCTGAATTGTTAATAATTTCCAACATTTTTGTCTGGTAAATGTTCTGATCCATTATCACAATGTTGCCCCCTTTGTCGCTTTTCATGAACCTGAAGCGATGGCGTAAAGACTTCAGGTTTGTGAGGGCAACCCTTTCATTCCTAGTTAAATTGTCTACTACATGCCTCTTTACACTCAAAACTTTGTTAACATCTGCAATACATTGTTCCTCAAATACTCTAATTGTGTTATGCAAATGAGGGGTAAATGTAGAAGGTTTCACCAAAGACTTTTGAGATTGTCCCTTCCTAGTTAAAAAATGCAGTGTGTATTGTACATTCAATTTTCTAGAAAACTTTTTAATGTCAATAATAGTGTTGGTTAAATTTGCCCTAGAAGTGGGAATAAAATTCAAACCATACTTCAAAACATTAAGCTCACTTTCAGAAAAACAATGCTCTGTCAAATTAATGATGTTAAACTGGTCGAAAGTCCTTTCTAAGTTTCGTCCGCTGAAGAACTGGACCCCAGAAAGGTCCGACTGCGAGTCAGAACAGTGTTCCTTTGATGCTGGCCTCCCCTTTTGTTTAAAAAAGTGGAATGAGAATTAGAACCAGAGTTAATGTTTCCCACTGTATTGTTACTGATCTTAACTTTAGGTCGAACTGACCCTTCAGCATTAACGTCTTGCCCATTGGTTTCAGTGTCCGTCTCGTCAGTTTCTATGACTACATCGTCAGTAGAGAAGTTCTTGGGATTAAAGGAATCAACGCCTGACTCTTTAGTCAGTCGCCTGTCAGAATCATTCCTGTTTAAATTGTTCTCAAAATGCTTGACATTACATGCCACACCATCACTGTTGGCCCCAACTGAATCAGATACTTTAGAAGTGATAGTAGAACGACCAAAGGCATGAGAGGTCTGCTGCTTGGAGGTGAAACGATGATTTGTTTCACCTCTTAAAGCCTTTTGGTAGTCCTTATTCGCAAAGTTATCATATGCTGTGCCGCCATCGTAAGCGATAGTATCACGGGTTATTTTAACCCGTTTGCGGCTGATGACCTCAGCAGTGTGTTGTTCCAATTCCTTGTATAAGACAGCTAGAAGTTCTCCAGCCTTGATCTCACCCACCAATTCCTTAAGTTCATTTTCTAACTGAATAATTTCAACTTTCAAATCAGCCATTTTAGTAATATTATTGTCAACTAGTAAATTCAAAAAATTCATGCCAGCGGTGTTGAAAAAACTAGTTAAAGTCTTAAAGAAAGACGAAGCTTTAGTAACTCCGTTAGGGCATTTAAAAAATCTAAGGCCCTTGGGAACTATCCCCAAATCAATGCAGTGTCTAAAATAACTGTTTTCTAAGTCCAGAGAACGATGTCTCTTTAACAATCTCACAAGCAAATTGCGTTTGTTACTAATGTCAATATGGTTCAAATCACGTTTGTCTTTACCTGAATTACCGAAAGGATTCTGAATTTCATTTAGAAAACCTTGTATTGTTCTATGACCGACATGATAATCCAAAGAAGACACCTAGGAAAGACTGAACAAGATCATTTAAGAAATTCCGGAGGCATTCACAAAAAGAGAAGCGTGCAAACACGTTTGCCTTGATCACTACAAATAGCCAATGCTTTCAGTGAACAAAGATTTGGTGATCAGCTTTTCTTTTTGATTTGTTTTGCTACTTCTTCTAGTTTCTAATAGTAAACACAGAGAAGTTACGAAAAGACAGTCTGCTAGAACTTCATATGTATTACAATAAATTAAAATGATTTTCAGGAGGTATCAGAGTTAAATAAAAGATAAGGAGACTTGAGAACCAACAAAAGATCTTTCAAACTGAAAGATAGCCACAGAACATTTGAAATTACTTGTGGGGGATTCAATAAAGCCCACACATTCATTTTTCACCGTGTGAGCATCGCAGGCGTGAATACTTTTAGATTCAGTACACTCCAAGTAGTGGCACGTACTCACGCGCAAACAAGGTAAACAGTGAGGCATGCTAATTATAGCATAAGTAGCTGAATTGTATGCTAATCAAGCAAACCAACATGGTGGAGCGATTCAACAAGCTCTAAAGCAACCATGTAGACTCTGTGCTGGTGTTCCCCATGTATCTGAAAACTTTACTAATACAACCATGGAAAAAAGTCTGTACAGACAGAACAGCAATCCAATGTTGTTAGATTTGTACAGAACTGACCATAACGTGACAGCAGGCATATAATTTCAGTTCTATACAGGGTGAATGCAAGAAAAGGAGAGTAACAATGCTAACATATCCTTTTTAAGTGCCAAGACATAAATGCAGCTTCACTCCCTCACCCCCAAATGAAGAAGACACTGGTAACTAATGCAGACAGCTAAAAGTGTAAACCCCATGAAACAGACTGTTCATAGTGGCATGTAAACATATGCAGTATGTAGCTGAGGAAATACAGGCATAATTTCTCAAAAACAGTGCTCCTCTGTGCAGATATACAGCAAAGTGATACCCCATCCTTGTGTGTTCAACATTCAGCTTCCCTTCAGTTTCCCTGGCTACATGTTTGCCAACCATGTAGGCTCAGGTCTGTCTGCATGGTGAAGATGCAAATCAGGTCTGAACTCATTAGAATTGATGAATCCCAATAAATTGGAACAGTGTAGGGATGGTTCACATCGTGTAGGCACTCTCTCATTGTTTGTTTTCAATGGATGGCAAAAGTGAATGATGACATGGGGGTGTCAGGTTACACTTACAGAGATGTACATGTACGTCTGTGAAATGTGGACATCTGTGTAAGCAGTGCACAATTCACAAGTTCTGTTTCATTAAGATGCAACCTCCTCTTCATTCCTTGGCAAAATGTGTTGTGTCTGTCTGCTTTAAGTACTTTTGTTATTATTTTGGTCATTGTTTGCAAGATATGGCACTTAACACAATCACGGCAAATGGAGGAATGAATGGCAGGTTTCCTGGTGCTTGTCATGTAACTATTCGTATAAGTGTAGAGCTGGAGTATATAGAGTCCTGGGTTCTAGTAGAGGGTGTGCAACCTTTCCTTCACTTTTTGTGCTCCACATTTGTGCAATCTCATGGGAACAGAAGAAAGTAATACCAGTTTTGCCTGTGTGTGCCTTATTTACACAGAGGTGTGAGAAGGTGTACAGAGGTGTGCAGAGTACACTAATGACCAAGTGGCTGAATTGCATGTTAATGAACCAATCCAACACTCTGGAGCTATTCAACAAGCTATAAAGCATCCATGTAGACTCTATACTGTTTTTTCCTGAATACTTCAATACTATTGGAGCAGAGACACAATGCCAGGGGCTGCTGTTGCTTTGATACATCTATATGTGCTACAGGCTGAAGCCAATAGTGATGCTGCTGCTGGTGCCAACAGGCCTAGGCCAAGAAGGAGAAGGGTTTTCAGGCCCCAGATAACTTTTCAAATGCTACATGACCTGGAGATTGTACAGCACCACAGGGTGGATAGGGACATGCTAAAAGAACTCTGTGACTTCTGCCACCATCAGCTCAGAGCTAGAGCCAACCAAGGGGAACTTATCCCAGTGTAAGCTAAGGTATGTGTACATTAGAATCTTAGCTACAGGTACTTTTCAAAGACCAGCTGGGGACGTGATGGGTGGGGCACAGGCAACTTCATCCAGGATCCTCCACCAATTCCTGAATGCAATGGTCATACATGTCAGTGAGCACATATGTTTTTCCCGTAGTTTTGAGGACAGGGCCAGAAATATGCAACAGTTCCACAGTGTAATGCACTACCCTGAAGAAGTGGGTGCCATAGATTGCACTCAAGTACACATTAAAGCACCACCTGGTGAGCAGGGTAGAATCTACATTAACCACAAAGGATACCACTCCATCAACTGCCAAGTCATGTGTAATGCCCAGGGAATTATCTTGAATGTTTGCAATGCCAATCCTGGCAGTTATCATGACTCCCATATCTGGCACACATCACAGCTGTACCAGATGTTTGTCAGCGGGGACATCCCACAGGGCCAATTACTGGGGGATTCTGGCTATGCAGTGGAAATGTGGCTGATGACACCCATTAGAAGTGCACACACAGCCATGGAAGAATGCCATAATGAGGCACTCGCTCAAAACAGAAACATTATAAAGCATGTGTTTGGACTGCTGACGTCACGGTTTAGGTGCCTAGGTACATCTGGAGGAGCACTGCAGTATAATCAATGTACATGTACATAAATCTTCACAGTATGTGTTAGGCTTTACAATCTGATCCTGCAGAAACAGCTGCAGTGGGATCAGCAAGGAGAGGTGACACACATTCCCCCAACCCCTGGGTCACCACAGCCACAGTCAGAGAAGGACTCAGAGGAGGAACCACCTGCTGCTGTGGCTGAAGGCAGATGTAGGCATGCTCAATATGCCCTAACTTTGACTACGAGACAATGCATAGCACATTCACTGACCATCTAGGTGCCTAATACCTTTCTCCTACTCACATACATATAGTAAACTTGATGCCAGGTAACTCACACAACCTTTACCTCCCCATTTTGGCTGTGTACTGCTTGCATCAGACAGAGTCAGCCCTGAACTAAAACTGTGTCAACTGCTGCATTTGCAAGTTAAGTCCTGAATCTAGAGTGTATTCTTTAATAATATGGCATATTCTTGTATTTCTTAACTTGGTACTGTTATCAAGTAAACAGTAGTGGATTTGTACAGAAAGTAACAACATGTGACAGCAGAGACTTATTTTACTTATATGTGTCCATTAGTTAGTTGTAGGCCTCAGGCATCAAAGATTCACACAGTGATAACTCTTAAAAGTATTGTTGATCACTACATTCCCTCAGTTTAGCACCATACCTTTTTTTTTTTAAATCATGTCCTGAGCAGGAGCAGCTCCTCAGTGCTTGTCCTGCAGTTTAGACTGCTTGTTTTCACCTCCCATAATCCATCTCGGGTGCTCCCTCCCTGCTATAAACGCAAAAGGAATACCTCCGGCCATCACCTGAAGAAACCCTGAATTGGCCAGCTTGCCTGGTACTTAGCAAAATACTACTGAGAAGACCCCCCCAACAAGATTGTGTAAATTAATCCATCCTGGGTGCTTCCTCCCTGCTTTAAACGCAAAAGGAATACCTCCGGCCATCACCTGAAGACACCCTGAATTGGGCAGCTTGCCTGGTACTTAGCAAAATACTACTGAGAAGACCCCCCAACAAGATTCTGTAAATGTATGTTGCTTAACACTAATTAAATGTAGACTTAATATACTATCTATATAGTTAGTCTGCCCTCCTGTGTTTGTGTTCTAGCAGCCTACCGCAGACCGTTTGCCCTCTCCCCGTCCTGTTATCACTACCCTAGAATATATTTAAACCTAAGACTGGTCGAACTATCCCTGCTGTTTGTTATCTCCTTTTACCATTAGGTGGCAGCATCTACCAATATACATCCTAGATATTCTTTATAATCACAACAAGTTTTATTTTTTCACAAACGGTTGTGAGTTAATATCCTTAGACTGTAAATATCTTCTCCCCCCCTGCTAAACCACACTCTGTAAAGGCAGCCTTCATTTTCTGGCTGGAAATATTTAGCTCATACCTTCCAACTACAGCTTTTAAACTGCTCTTTGCTGATACCTTTTCTGCCATACTTACCTCTATTAAGCCCTCCCCCCTCCTGGAACTTTTCTTCCTACCAACTTTCTACCCCTTTAGTCCCTCCTACCTTCTACCCCTCTAGTCCAACCACCTTCCCTCCACCTATCCCCTCCCCTGTAGCTAGTTTCCTCCTGGAGTTTACTTATTTCTCCCAAGGACTGTGGTGCCATTTTTAAATCCTGTCCTGAGCATCCACAGCTCCTCTGTGCTGGTCAGGCTGCTTGTTTTTGCCTCCCGGTAGGTCTTTTCAGCATATCTGTCTATCATTTGCAAGCCTCTAAGCAACTATTATACTAAACTCCACGTTTTTACTTGTAACTGTGTTTTAGGGTTATAGATGGCCTTGTGCTGATGGCTATCACTCTAATGCAATGTTTGCAACTGTGTTGTAAGGTTATTGTTGGCCTCGTGCTGATGACTTCATTTATCTGTGACCTACATGTATTTTTGACCTCTGCAAGCTGCTTTTGGGACAAGTGGGGCTCTTTTTATGTTGTCGCCAGCTGCATTACTTTAGTCTGATTATACAGGGCTTGACTGTTGCACTTTGCTGGCATAGTCTGCTCTCCAGATGTCCTGTTAAAAGGACGCCAATGAATGTATATCGTTGAAGGCCTTTATTTCTCTTTTAAGGTGGATCAATGGTCCTACTAGAGCCTTTAGCTTAATTACTGGCTTAGCAGCTATTTTTCTTTTCCATTTGTCTTTATAGGGGCACCACACGGCTATTATATTGTTCTGAAAACTGTTTTGAAAACTGTTCAGCACAAGTTATTGCACAGCATGAACATATCATAGTTTACTGTGTTAATCTGTTGAGCACTATATACTGCACTGTTTAGAGATTTTATAGTATTACTTTATCATTTACCCCTTGCTTTCTGCTGCTTATATTTGGCTCTACTGCTGTATAACCCTGTCCTCTCAAATGGACTAGGGTCACTGATAGCATGCTGAATTGCTGAAGGAATGTTTTGTTCTATTTAATGGAGCCTATATTGCCTAACTTGTATTGTTCATAGCATAATGTCTGCTGCTTTCCATTCTTAATCCCCTAAACCTAATCTTCCTCTACATACTTGCTCCAGCCTCATCTAACCATAGCCTCTCTCTCCTACTGTGCTTTGTTACACCCTCCCTTCTTCTCTAAACATCCCTTACCTGCTACCTTTCCCCTCTACATCTGTAATATTAGCTAACTCAGTGTTGTCTCCCTCTCCTCTACAGTAATCCATCCCGGGTGCTCCCTCCCTGTTTTAAATTCAAAAGGAATACCTATGGCCATCACCCGAAGACACCCTGAATTGGCCAGCTTGCCTGGTACTTAGCCTCCCCCAAAAAGATTGTGTAAATGTATGTTGCTTAACACTAATTAAATGTAGACTTGATGTACTACCTATTGTAGACTTGATGTACTATCTATAGAGTTAGTCTGCCCTCCCATGTGCGCGTTCCAGCAGCCTACCCCAGACCGTTTGCCCTCTCCCCCTCCTGTTATCACTACCCTAAAATATATTTAAACCTAAGACTGGTCCAACTATCCCTGCTGTTTGCTATCTCCTTCTACCATTAGGTGGCAGCATCTACCAATATACATCCTAGATATTCTTTATAATCCCAACAAGTTTTATTTTTTCACAAAACGGTTGCGAGTTAATATCCTTAGACTGTAAATATCTTCTTCCCCCTGCTAAACCATCCTCTGTAAAGGCAGCCTTCATTTTCTATCTCGAAATATTTAGCTCATACCTTCCAACTACAGCCTTTAAACTGCTCTTTGCTGATAATTTTTCTGCCATACTCACCTCTAGTGTTCTTTCCCACTCCATTTGCCCTACGGGCTCACTCCACTCCCCTCCCCTGCCCCCAATTCCCACACACCCCCAGTACTCCTGGCTTTATTCCTATCTTATCCCACCCTCTGAGCCTAATTACCCAATACCAGCTCCCCCTCATTTCTCCTCCCACTTAGGGCCATCATTCTTAAACTCTGTAATCTGTACTCCACCCAATAATTATAGTCCCCTCCTCTTTCCTTAAATCTCTAGAATACCTCCATCACTTTTTAAACCCTTTCTTCTTCATAGCCTTCTCTATTTTCCTAACCACTCATACCACTCTCTCTTTGCTCCAACATGCTCTCCTCAAGTTATCACACCCTCCAGTCCCCCAGCCTCCTCTTTATGTTCCTACTTCCCTTATACTATGCTACCTCATATTCCACCTATGCTTGTCCAATACCACATACAAAGACAACTACCATACAAACCCACCTTCTCCGTCACTCTTACTCCCATTTCCACTCTATCTCCTCTTCTCTCATTCAGCCCAACCCTCTGCACCTATTTCACCCTAAACTCTTCTCCTCTAAAGTCAAGACACTGTCACTTGCTACAATCTACAATCTACCAACACTCATGTCTGACAGACCAATATGGCTACAGGATATCTCATTCAACAACCTAGTCCAATCTGGTGATATCCATCCTAACCCTGGTCCTACATCCTTTATTATCAACATTCATCCCTTACCCTCTTCCTCCTATCTCAACACCCTAAAGATTTTTACAATTAATGCACAAAGTCTAAACAACAAAGTACACCAATTTCAAGCTTGGTTAAGCCATAACCAACCAGATATCTTAGCCATCTCCGAAACCTGGCTTAAGTCTTTTATCTCCAACTCTGAGATTCTGCCCCCAGGATTTCATTGTCTAAGAAATGACCGACTAAATAAAAAAGATGGAGGCACTGCCCTAGTCTACTCCAACCTTCTTACCTCAATTCCCCACCAAATTCCAATTCCTCAATTCCAGAACACTGAACTAACTGCTGGAATTTTAAAACTGAATAAACATAAAAATATCTGTATCATTGCCCTATATATCTCACCTGGTAACAATATCTCTACACTCGAAAATATTCTCCTATGGGCCTCTACTGAAATTAACTATGAAACTTATTTCCTTGGTGATGTGAATATTGACTGGAATAAAATCCATTCCCCTCTCCCTCCCTATCCATTAACCTCTATAACTTCACTCAAACAATCCTCTCCATCACTCGACCTAACAAAATAAACCCTTCTGGTTCCACTATAGATTGGATCCTCGTCTCAGATCCAAATAAAATAACCAATTCTGGCACAATTCCTGATACCTTTAGTGACCGCCTCCCAGCCTTTATGCATCGCTCAACTAGTTCCTCCCTAAGCCAGCACCAATACATTCAAACTCGTAACCTCAGTAGCTTCAATCCAACTACTTTCTAAAATACTTTCAAACAAATGAACTGGCAAATTCTAAACATCCTTCCTCTTGACAAGGCTACAGAATACTTCAACTCTGTCTTCCTTGATACTTTAAACTCACTAGCCCCACTAAGAAACAAAAGGACAAAAACTAAAACTGCTCCTTGGCTATCAAAAGAGACAAAACAGATTATGCACCACAGAGACAAACTATGGAAGCTTTACCAAAACAATAAACTGGCCAGTGCCTTGCTCCAATATAAACAGCTCTGCAACCATGTAAAACGACTACTCACCAAAGACAAAAAAATCCTACTATATCAAATTTCAGTCCAATAACAATAACAACCCCAAAAAATTCTGGAACTCAATAAACTCACTCCACAATCCAGGCTCCAAGAATAATCCCTGTCCTAACCCAAGTAAATCTGACCTCGAACTAGGCTCTGAATTTAACTAATTTTTCATAGAAATTATTACTACCCTCACCAAGACATTTCTCAATAATAACCCAACTGCTCTACACTCTCCCCTTTTAACTCACCTCATCTGTTTGAACTCAAACCCATCTCCACTAACTTTATAAAAAAACTTTTGTCCAAACTTAAACCTTGCTCTAACCCTCCCGACAATATTCCCTCTTCCTTCCTAAAATGTGCTGCTGATGGCATTGCTCTCCCAATCAGCATCATTATTAACCAATCCATAAAAGAATCATACGTCCCCAAACTCTGGTGCTCAGCTTATATTCTTCTTCTTCATAAAGGAGGCAAAAATACCAGCATCTCAAACTTTCGCCCCATTGTTTTGCTCTCACCAATCCCCAAAATCCTAGAAAAATGCATCCACCTCCAACTTATGCCTTTCCTGACCAAAAACAATCTTCTCACTCCTACCTAGCATGGCTTCTGTCCAAGCCATAGCACAATAACCGCTCTACTCTCTTTCCTATAAACTGTCAATCAAGCCCGAGATTCAGGACACTTAGTTTCTACTGTTTTACTCGATCTGTCTAAAGTCTTTGATACAGTTTCCCACAAGCACCTTCTCTGTCATCTCTCAAACCTTAATGTCTCACATAATGCTTTATCCTGGTTCTCCATCTATGTATCAGACAGATCACAGGCAGTCAAATGGAAGAACTCCATCTCTTCCTTCCTACCTACCCCAAATGGCGTACCACAGGGGATCCATCCCTGGGCCAATGCTTTTTAACATCTTCATCAATAACTTTCACACTGAGATTCCTGATGCTAAAATCATTCAATATGCGGACGATTCAACCTTAGTCTGTTCTGCCTCAATCCTCTCTGAATTACTGACTAAAACCCAAACTGCCTTCTCAACAACTGAAAACTGGACGCACCAAACCCTCCTCTCTCTCAATGCAAATAAATCAAAGATTCTACTATTCCCTCCCACAAGGACCCTCTCCTATGACAAAAACAACTTCAAAGTCTATAGTCAAACCAACTCACCTATAGAAGTTGTCCCCTCTGCCAAACTGCTTGGCATTACTGTAGATGAACACCTCAAGTTTGATATTCGTATTCAACAAAATATTAAGAAAACCCACCAAAAGCTAGGTATGCTGTATAGGAATAATAGAATAACTTCCACAGGATATGTTACTAACAAAAAAGAGCTGCCACGGAGTACCTATAAGTGCCCAAAACACCTCTACATCCAGTAAAATGTTCCTTTCATCAGGTATTAGGGAGCGGACTGCTCCACTATACAAACCGTGTGTTGTCAAGGAACGGTTGGAACCATATACTTTGTTCCCATAAATGAGAACCGCCAGAAGCAGGTTGCAATATAGTTGCTGAATGTGCTGGCTAAATACTACAGCAAAGCAAAGAATGTCCAGCCAATAAAGAGAACTGACATTCAATAAAAAAGAATTGCAAGGTAAATGTAATTCATCCAACAAAAATGTTCCTTTCTTCAAGTTCTAGGGAGCGTACTGCTCCACTACATGAACCAAATAATTCCACAGAACGTTTAAAACCGAAGGCTTTATTTTCTTCTAAAAGCAGATAAAATGCAAGATGCAAGTATATAGCTGCTAGACGTTCCAACTGAACAAACTGCTACAAAAACGATGTTCAGCCAGAATTGAATACTGACATACAATACATTCAAAACTGCAAGGTAAAACTGGTTAAGCACTTTCACCCATGATACGGGCTTCTTCAGATCACCATTCCTAGAACTTGAAGAAAGGAACATTTTTGTTGGATGAATTACATTTACCTTGCAATTTTTTTTTATTGAATGTCAGTTCTCTTTATCGGCTGGACATTGTTTGCTTTGCTGTACTATTCAGCTGGCACGTTCAGCAACTATATTGCAACCTGCTTCTGACTGTTCTCATTTATAGGAACAAAGTATATGGTTCCAACCATTCCTTGACAACACACGGTTTGTGTAGTGGAGCAGTCCACTCCCTAATACCTGATGAAAGGAACATTTTACTGGATGTAGAGGTGTTTTTGGCACTTATAGGTACTCCATGGCAGCTCTTTTTTGTATAGGAATAATCACTTTCTCTCCAACTCTACCAGGTAAACTCTGGCATCAACTCATCTTATTCCTTCCTTATTATACAAAGCCCCTCTCCTAACCAACCTGTCCTCCTCTATCACCTCTAAACTAGAAAACTGCTACAACAAAATCTATAAATTTGCCTCTAAATCAAAAAATACCACCCATCACTGCCTAACCCTACAATCCCTGAATTGGCTTGAACTCCCAAACTACCTAGACTATCTCCAACTCACTATTGCATATAGACTCATATTTCACCCAACAAAATGTCCCACTTTAACTAACATCCTTCCCCCTTATACACCCAACATAGCTCTCAGATCTGAAAATCAGAACTTAATTACTATCCATAAACCTAAACGTCCTGCTGGCCAACTTCTCTTATCTTTCTCATTAGGCAAAAAATGGAATTCCCTTCCCTCCACACTAAGAACCATACCAAACTCAGAAAACTTCAAAACCAAGCACCTGTCCACTAAATGGAAATGTACCTGCCTTCACCCAACCGAATCAAAGGGGGTTTTCCTAACTGATTCCCAAGTTCTACAACTCTCATAGTTATCTTCCTATGAGCCTATCTAAGCTCTCAACAATTTATATAGCTTCTCTTTAAGCTCTCAACAACTCCTACAGCTGCCCTCACACAGCCCAACCTTGTAAATATTGTAAATAGCATTCTACTGTTGATGTGTGTATGTAAAGCGTATTTACATTTTCTTAAAATGTTTGTATGTAAATTGTTTCCACACCTAACACATATCTGTTTTCCTGAAATGAAACTGTCTGATCCCTACCTTCAAGCTTAATGAACTTGTTAACTATGTATGATATTGAATGCATTTATGAGTGACTATTCTACATAATATTATCTTTAATATTAACTATCAGTTGTATCTAAATTGTATAATGCATGGAGCTTTTCTCCCCGGGTCTCCACTGAAAATGGGTCAATTTGGACCAGTGGACTTCCCCGGTAATCAAACTGCAAATAAATAAATAAATTAAATAAATACCTTTGTATTGGTAAATCATTAAAGAGAGAAATTAGAAAGTAATGATACACATTGCAGTTTCTTCTCAACCCTTCCCAAGATCAAACAACAGGCAGGATGCAGAACTAGGAGAGTAAAAAGAGCATCATATCCTTATTTGTGTCATAGCAGTAACTTACCTTTGCTTACCTTCCAAGCTATTCTTCTCCACATGGCCTATTGATGTCATCTACTATAAGTTCACCTGCACTCCTATATAAATAAGACTTTTCCAGTGGTGCTTGCATTAAGTACTGTTTCCTGTACTCCATGCACTTTGATAGGTAGGGGTTCTATTCGCATTGCAGTCAACTGTGTGTGTCAAGTCAGCAGAGTAGACATGGTATCCTACAGTTACTTCTCCAGTGGCATGGATTGCCAGTATTTTGGTACTTGCATAAGCCTACACATCAATTTCATACAGCCCTCTCAACCTGTTGTCTCCCATATGGCCTGCTGATGCCATTGGGTTCCAATTAACTACTCAAACTTTTTAAAGTTTGAATGACATATAGTTGACACCAGATGATCGAACTTTAAAAAGTTTGAAAAAACAATGGCTCCATATGGTGCATAATGGGAAAAATTCCCTTTTCTGCACTGAAGTGTAATCTTGGAGTTGGTATATTTAAGTAGCGGGTGTGTGGGGCATGCAGGGGGGCTTGCCCCCCTGCTCAGAGAATTGAGGTAAGTTTTTTTTTTATTTTTTATTATATTTTCAGTGTTTCAAACTTCGCTCATATGTTGTCGAACATATGAGGTTTGAAGTTTTGAAACTTTGAATAGATAATACAGACCCAATGCCATCTACTATAAGGTCACCTACATTCCTGTGCAAACCAGAGTTATGCCATGGCACATGCACTAAGTACTGTGTTCTGTAGTCTGTGCTCTTAGGGAGGGGTTCTTTTCTCAATGCAGTCAACTGTTTGTGTCTAGTCAGCAGAGTAGGTGAGGTATCCTTCCATTACTTCTCCAATGGCATGGATTGCCAGCAGTTTGACACTTGCACAAGCCTACACATCCATTTCATACAGCCCTCCCAACCTGTTGTTGACCAAATGGCTAGCTGATGTCATCTACTATAAGTTCACCTGCCCTCCAGTATAAATCAGATTTGTGCTGTGGTGCTAGCATTAAGTATTCTGTTCTGTAGTCTGTGCATTCTATTCTCACTACAGTTAACTGGGTATGTGTGTGTTTGTGAGCATGACATTGCTGAAAACATTTTACACCAGCATGTGGGACACTTATCCGGTCTTTAACAGACACTGTTAATGTCATCAGCTATAAAGTGTTGTCTGACACACCCCATGCCAGACTTGAGCTGTGGCCATTGCATAAAGTACCGTGTCCTGTAGTCTGTGTACTTAGATAGTTAGGGGTTCTCTTCTCACTGCTATCAACTGTGTGTGTGTGTGTGTGTGTGTGTGTGTGTGTGTGTGTGTGTGTGTGTGTGTGTGTGTGTGTGTGTGTGTGTGTGTGTGCCTGTGTGCACTCTTGCTTGACATTACAGAGAGCTTTTTACACCAGCATCTGAAACACTATTATCACCATATTCTCCTCACCAGACACTGCTGATGTCATCAGTTATAAATTGTTGCCTGACACACTCCAAGTCAGAGTTGAGCTGTGGCGTACATGTAAAGTATTGTGTTCTGTAATCTATGTACCTTAGATAGATAGGGGTTCTATTCTCACTGCAAAAAACTGTGTAGGTGTGTGTGTGTTCATCTGTGAGCTGCTGCTTGACATTGCCAAGAGCATTTTACACCAGCACCTGGGTCACTGATTCCGGCCTCAACAGACTCTGCTGATGTCATAAATTATATGATAGTTTTGGATATAAAGTAATCAATCTCACCAGGGCATGGTCAGATAGTGGTCTGGAGGCCAGGCAGATGCGACCTCATCCTATACCAGACAGATTACAGTAACATGGCTTTGAATCTAGCTACATACCTCATGGCATGGTTTGTAGCATTTGTGTTATCTTGATGAGACTGGTCTGAGGTATTTCCAGAGATGCTTTCTAGATCTAAGCTAACATACCCACTGGAAATAAAGCATCCTACAGTGCTGTTGTGACTTCCTCCCCCAAAACAGTAATAACTCACAGCTGCAATCCATTAATAATCTACATCATAGGCAACCCTGTAGCTAAGAAAACTGATATTGAGGAGAGTTCTATATGTTTGGAATAGTGAGAGAAAGCACTTTCTTCAAGATATCTGTTCAGAGGAGTACTTAATCTCAGAAGGTACAGTACCATTTTGTCACCTGCATACTGCATATGCTGGAATGTATTTAACAATAATATGAAGAACAGGCTTTTACACTGTTATATGTATGCACTACTTAGATATGTACTGATGGCATGGCCATGTTTGTCAAGCCATTTTACTGGTGTACATTTGATCTTGTGAGGATTGTGAAGTAAAAAACTGCGATGTGTATAAGTACTTTCTAACATGTCTCTTAGAGGGTTTTCCAGTCCAAATGTATGATGAACATCACAGGTCCCTCCATGATATTCAGATCTTAGGATTTTATAACAGCACACCATTTTCTTTTCCCTTTTTTTACTTTCACTTAGTTCACCCTAAGTAACTCTGTAACAGTTTGTTTTCTACAAATCAAGTGCCCTGTACATCACTAAACTCTATCAACTGCACTAACTTCTCCCTACTTCTTGCTCCAGCTTCCATTCTCACTCCCTCTCCCTGTTCCCAGCTCTTCTAAACATCCCATTACAATACTTAGGCATTGTATATCTCTAACAGCTTCTAACCACACAGAGTTCCCTGTATCTACTCTCCTCTCTCTTCTCTTGCTCCCTATATCTTCCCCCTTTATACCATCAGAATCCTCTCATCTGGCCTTCCTAGCATACTTGTTTACAGCATCCATACTTACCTCTCTGAGCTTCACTGATTGTTTTTCTTGTACAGTACTGAGTCATGGATTCTTGTCTCCCACCCACACCTCTATCACTACACCGAATCCCTGCCTGACTCCATTAGTGATCACTCTCCTATATGCGTCCAAAGATTCTCCCCCACCTCAGTAGACCTCATAAATTTAAAGAATGCCATAAGTTAACCAAATTCATCCCTGAGACTTTCAATAAATATATCTCTGCTACTGACTGGTCCTTCCTCTCTGACCACCCTCTTGATGAAGCTGTTCACCAATTCAACTCCATCTTCTTAAACACTCTACACTCCCTAGCCCCTCCCAGAACAGTCAGGTAGGTTGGGTAGGTGAGGAAGTAATCTCAAACAGGACATATAAGACAAGACAAAGGGATGATGAAGGATACAAGAGGCTGGTGAACAACATTGTTGGGGTGAGAGTGGGGCCATCAAGAACCCATGGACATCAAACTGGGTGACAGTGAAAATCAAGTCCTCAGCCACTGGACTGTCATCACTGTCACCTGACTGCAACAATGGCTGCAGTGCCTCACATCTGTGTCTCCTGTTGGTATTCTGTACAATGATGGTGAGCAGGTACTCCATCTAGCGTAGGAATGCACTGATAGTGAGGTGCACATCCTATGCACCAACCCTGGCAGTTTGTCACAGGTGATTAAATCAACACCTCTACCACTGCTCCCAGAGAGAACCACTGGCCTATCCTACAGGGCAGAGCTACCTGAGGGGCTGCCAGGAAACATCTCAAATGTGCTGGGCCTCAGTGCCATAGCCAGTGATGTAGGGGCAGGAGGATCCTGTGGGGCAGGCCTACCCCACTGTGCTGAGAAGAAAAAAAGGATAAGGGTTGGGGTAAGAGAAAAAAAAAGGATAACATTAGTAACTTCATATGTGACATACAAGGCACTGATACAATTATTTGATTCTATTCTGTTACTTTTACTTTTAAGGCTACCAACTCCTGACAAATATTTTTTTTTACTTTTAAGACTACCCACCTCATAACAGATGCACACTATACTACAGATTGCAGCAAGCAATCCTGTTATATGTGCATATATTGCACATATGCATGTTTTAATTATACCGATTACAGTTTACAGCAGGCCATTTGTGGCACTGGTATAGAGGTCTGAGGTTACACTGCAATATTTAAGAAAATATAACAGTATTGTACAGTTGGGAAATGTGTTTTTTGAACCCACAACCTCTGACTACTCTGCATCACTGTACTGTTGTTATGGCCTACACACTAATGCATGCATGGCTTTCTTTTACAGTTCAAAGATGCATGCTTACTATTATTTTAAAATATGAAACTGTTGCATTGTGCTGCAGAATAATGCATGCATACTTGTTCTTACAGCTCAGATGTGTATGCTCAATTTGATACAGCTGTATAAAATACCAAAAAGCTGTCTTTAACTTTTAACGCTACAATAACAGTACTGTTCTGATGCATACATACCACATGTTTCTCTCATCTGGGACAATCTAGCCCCATGAGTTCTCACATTCAGTTGTCTCTCTCTCTCTGTAGCAGCTGTGGAAAAACCAGAACAGAACAGAATACCATTAAAAATACCTTTCATAGCTAAATTCAGATTTTAACTTTTACAAGTAGTCTCTGTAATTGATACTTGTGGGGTGTCACCAGTCCTAAATTCTCCTATCCAATGTTAGAAGGTATTTCTCTTCCTCTCTGGAGGTCATTTTAGTGGCATCTACATTGTTTACCAGGGTGGTGGATACCAGTATCACTGGTCACAGCCCGGGCAAAATTATCACATGCCTCTGACTTGTACTCTCAGCCAGAATAGTGCATCAGCAATAGCCTGGGTCCATGCTCCTTCACTATGAGTCCAATAAACACTTTGGACTCCTGGACATCCCATCTTTGTGCACAGAATCTCAATCCCTCACCTCACACACCTGCCATGCCTACCACAAATCAAGACCAATTTAGAATGATGTTTTCCCACCAATTGCAGTTATTTTGTTTACTGGGAATGCACTCACTGCTTGAAAGTGTTGCTCAGTGCTTACCATCACGCAAACACAGTGCTTGGCATTGCGCACCTTCAAGCACCACTTTTGCATGATGTTAAGCGGAGCAAACATAAAAGTATTTGAAAGTGTTACATACACCTGTATTGGAGCCCAGTACCATCTGACCCCAAAAAGGAATGGATCAATGCATTAACAGGTGATGCCACAGACTCAGCTGAGTACCAGGTGTATTTTAGAGACTGAATAGCAACTGGCAGACTTAACTGCTGTTGCATACACTTACTATTTAACTGACACCATGGCAGCAGGTATTAATGCACTTAATGCAGTGATACTTTCCTTTTTTGTGCCAGATGGTACTGCATTGAACTGCTTTTGCATCAGCATTGCTGCATGTTGGTGTGTAATGTGCACCATCACACAATAATGCTTTAAAGGATATAAATGGGGAACACAGAACAGTGGTGACATGGGGAGCATGCAGGGAGAAGAACAATAGGAATTCCCTGATAAACTGTGACAGGATTGATTGTATGAAATACATGCACTACAAAAGTGACTCTGTAGTAGCTCATGTTAATGCATTCATATATTCCTTCCTGCTTGGACCACATGGTACTGGGTTCTAATACAGGTATATGTAGTGCTTTTACAGGTGTCTGTGATAATTTGACACACATTTATATACAGGTATGCTTCACTGTTGCTTAGCAATGGTGCATGATGCACACCATCATACAATAATGATTTTTAAAAAATAAATGGGGAAGATAGGACAGTGGGGATATGGGAAGCAAGCACTGGGGGTACAAACGGTAATCATTGCTAAACTGTGACAGTTACTATTGATTGTATAAAATATGTGTGCTACTTACCTGACTCTGTGGTACCACCTATTAAAGCTATAATCCATTCCTTTTTGGGGCCAGATAGTACTGGGTTTGAATCCAGCTGTATGCATATGCTCTTCAGACAGTTCATGCTAATGTACAACCTGTTTATCAACATTCTAGATGTGGAAGTGCAATATTACATATCTGTAGATATTTTATGGGCCATTGTCCCCCCATTATGTATGTGTTTGGTCTTGCTCAAAGGGGATGAGACGTATGTTTCTGTTTCATTGTAACACATGTCTGTGCAACATTTTATGTCCTTATTTCTGTTTATGTATCATACCTCTCAACTGTACAGATTTTCAGAGCGAGCCCAGATTTTGGCCTCATATTTTTGATCCATTTTTCATACACTTGTGGTTTTCTGGCAAATTAATGGTAAATCATTAGAGATAAGTTAAAAAATAATGACAAACATTTCAGTTTCAGATTTCATACCCTTCAGAAAATTCATGCTGATGCAAAATCTGTTATTTTATCAACTTTCTAAGTTTTGTAAGAGCAATATTTAAAGTTTGTCCCTCATTTTTGGCATTTGTCCCACTTTTATTTATGGCTATGTCAAGATTTCCAGCTCTAACAGGTTGACAGGTATGTTATGCATGTTATCTTTGCATTATGTTGGCCTTTGTAGAGAAATGTTGTGTAGAATCAGTGCTATATGTGTGGCCCTGGTGGTCATTGTGGCATTTTGTGCAAATCTGCCAACCATTTGTGCTTTGACTTACACTATGTGCATTTGCTTGCAAGGTTTTGCAGCTAGCAACATTGCTGCGAGCCATGAAACCTTGCATAGATGCACCGTGCCTCATTAATTTGCATTGCACAATGCCGTACAATGAGCACCCTCGCAGTAGCAGTTACACTCCATGCAGACATTGCGGAAATCCTACACGGAGTTTATTGAATCCTGGGGTGTTTCTTTTTGGGCTGTATAGTAGATATTATAGGAGTCAATGGTATTCTGGGAAAAAATATTAAACAATATGAAGAGATATGGAGAAGATCTATTTTTATTTTTTTTTACATTTGTTAACCAGGTAGACCCACTTGTCACAAGTGTCCCTTTTCAGGGGCAAACTGGGAGCACTGTCTATTTCAGTAACTTACTCAGAGTTGCACAGCAGGCCAGTGGAGGCAGAAGCATCAAACCATGTACCACTTGTTACAGGAATCAGTGCATTAACAGTTCAAAGGTTCAGTCCTCTTCAGTAACTGACAGACAAGTCTTAAGTGTTAAAACTGTTTCAAAACAAAACAGCACAGTGCTGCCTAGCCCCATGGCACAGAGGAATGAAGCCCTGACTACAGCCCAAGTGACCCATGTCCAATTGTTGGCGTTGAGGGATCAGTAATGGAGATTAAGCTCAAGCAGCCCATGCCAGCTCTCTTATCATGGCAGGGGGATGGTACAGCTGTTTCATCCACAATGTTGTCAAAACCTAGCAGCCCTTGGTGTATCGCCAGTCTGCAGAGGCCATAATGACTCATGCTGCATCAGGCAGGGGACTCTCTACTAAGCTGGGGAAAGGTCTTAGAAATGATTCTTCCTTTCTTTGAGCAGGTAGCCAACGTTAGTCCACAAAAAGCATAAGGTATGAAAGATAGGCTACTCTTCAGGACTCAAAGCTGGCCCACTCCCTACAACCCAACTCTCACTCTGGAATAATATATGGGCCGATACAGCTTTCTTGTAGGAGTCTCAGCTAGCCCAAAAGTGTCCAGCTTCTGCTCTCTATAGAAGGGATAGGCCAAATTGGCACTGGTAGTACAGCCATCAAGCAGGGGTTCTGTGGAGGTGGGGATAAAATAAATATAAGGCTAAAGTCTCCCATCCCTCACAGCAAGAGAAAAGTAATTGAGGATTAAAATCAGTCAATAATGGCAGACATTACCATTTCGTACTTCTTATTTTTCATAAATTGCATGTCAATGCAAAATCTGCTGTTCTGTTAGTAATTTTAGTAAATAATATTTATAAATTGTCACTTATTTGGGGTCTTTGCATTCCATCCACCTTTATTTTTACCTTTTTCCAGAATTCTTGAACAGACAAATTGAGAGGTATGGAACTAATTTATCAATAAAAAGGAAAAACAGGGTATGTCATAGTTCTTCTTCTTCATCTTTTGGCTTATCCCGGTTAGGGGTCACCAGAGCAGAATACCGGTCCTCAGAACAATTGTTTTTTTTTATGGTGTCATACTAATCTTTGAAAGTCTGGTTTTCAAGAAGACTACAAAAGAAACAATATGTTTGACTTCCTACAGCCCTGGATACCTACAGCACTGAAACATTGTTCATTAAATGTTGTTGACTGTTTGCATACTGGAATTACAACCTTTATTGTTAGACTTTGTCCAGTGACATAAGGATGTTAAATCATGATGGGCATATGTAGTACAATCTCTGATATTTATATCAAGTCAAATATGTCTGGGAGCTAATATAGCTATATGAAAAAGCTACTACTGTTTGTTTTGACTAAACAGCTAATCTCTTTGGCCACTGAAAATTCGCTCAGTGAGATGATTGCTTATGGGATTACGTTTTCCCCTAAAATATGTAACCTGCTATTTAATTGTTTAAACGTTATTATCTAAACCATTGTTCCTTTAGACACTGAAATTTTTTGAAAATTGCCTTACACTTAATAAATATATTTTATACCAAAAATAAAGAAAAACAGTGATACTTAAATACGTTCTCTGTTGATTAAGTTTATAATCTTAATAGTTAATGACAACCTGACTAACAATGTTGGTAATAGTATGCAGTTTCACAAGCTATTCTAAGAATCTCGCATACTTTTACTGTTACAATTTATTCCTCTGTTAAGTAACTGTTTCATACCTAGCAGCTGTA
Organism: Protopterus annectens; assembly: GCF_019279795.1. Classification (NCBI taxonomy): domain Eukaryota; kingdom Metazoa; phylum Chordata; order Ceratodontiformes; family Protopteridae; genus Protopterus; species Protopterus annectens. Next base: position 228,552,165 of record NC_056748.1, read on the forward strand.
GAATGTCACACCTCGAGCAACTTACTTACATCCATATATTCCTAAGCATTTTATTTTTAAATCTGATTTAAAACCAAAGACCAAACAAATATAAATATAATATGAATAGTAAATGCTATTTAGAAAGTATAGACAACAATGTTTCGGTAAAACTGTTCTTTACAATGATTGGAGTCTTTACATTAATACAGTAATATATTGTATTGCTAAAATTTAGACTTATATTTTCTGAAGTTTTACACACAACTTTTCATACCTTGGAAATTTGAGTTTACTTCCATCAGCCTGTAGTTGCCTCTTGTGTGATACAGTGTCAAAAAACAGAACATTTTTTTCATTCAGATTTAACTTTAATATTATTGCAATAAATTTTATATTTTGAGATACTTACAGAAATATAAAAAAATGAAGCCTATAGACATTACTAGCACTGCAAACAATCATTAGTATCTCTCAAGCAATGAAATTTGCAGTGCAAATGTCAAGGTCAATTTTCTTCAGAATCGTGTAAGGTGGTTCCAGTTGATACCGTGCAATAGAAGGTAAGTTACTTCAATTTGCTAATATCAGTGAAAATATGAAAATGTTATATACTTTCACAATGCTAAATAGTCAAATGGCAACAGTGCCAATACTGTGTATTACAAATTGAAAATAGCAGTATTCATTTTGTTTCATACACTTACATTTCATACTATGTAATTATCCCACCATCAACTGGGAAACATACTCTAGCTCTAACTCACTAGTGCAAAAGTTCCTTGACATTGTTAACTCAAATGCCCTGGAACAAATTGTTCAAACCCCAACAAGAGGTATAAACATACTACATCTGGTCCTGACTAACACAACAAATAGATGCACCACTGCAACTGTCGGACCCTCATTAGTTAAATCTGACCACAAATCAGTCACCTTCAAAATGGCACTAACACCAGAACTCACAAAGGGCGGAGTCAGAATAAAAAACTTCACCAAAGCAAACTATGCCTTCCTAGGGGAAGGCATAAATGCATTCCAAGCCGCATCCCCAACTAGAAGTGGTAACAACACCAAAGCTTACACTAAAGCCCTGTAGAATCACTAGTATAAGTGCATAGACTCACCTGATAGACTCACCTGATCCAGACAGAATCAAACAGCAAATAAATAAGACCAGCACTAAGGTGAACCGTCTTTGGAAAACTAACTGTAACATCAAGACAAAACAAAAATTCCAAAGCAATACAAACACGTGGAGAATTAAAAGATTTATTAATAAATCTTTTAATGCTCCGCGTGTCCGTATTTCTTTGGAATTTTTGATTTGTCCAGACAGAATCAAAGCCAGAGCCCCAAGTAAAAAAAAAAAGCTGCCCTGGTGGACATCCAGCATCAACAAACTTTACAACAAATGCAAAAGGTTGCTGTCTAAGAAAACTAAGGTGAGGCCACAAAAATGGCAAAGCACCCTCTTCAGCCTCAACAGGCAAATAAGACAACATGTCAAATCCTCTAAGGGTAACTTTGAGAAAAATTAGCAATCACAGCCAAGGATAATTATAAGGCCTTTAACAGCTACGTACGTAGTTGAAAAGGTAGAACTCAAGCATGTGCCGAACTAGTGACTAATGGTATCACACACACTGAACCCCAGAGATAGAAAACCTGCTAGCGGGCAGATTTGTCAATAATTTCACTACCTTATCCCCTCCAAACTTATCACAAACCGTGCCCCCAATTCCTCCCTAACTCTACATATCCAAAGAGCAGGTAATTAAACCCTTGTCTAAGGCAAAGAACACAGCCTCTACAGGACCAGACGACATATGAGGTTGTCTTCTAAACAAACTAAAACATGAACTAGCATCACCATTAAGTACCCTATTCAATCTCAGCCTAACCACTGGCTTTGTTCTTGCAAAATGGAGAACAGCAACAGTTATTCTCCTCAACAAAGGTGGCTTAGCAACAGAACCAGGGAATTATAGACCCATAAGTCTGACCAGCCAGCCTCATCTGTAAAGCCATGGAACATATCATCATGGACCTCATAAATAAAGATATAGGTGACCTCCAAACCCTGGATCCAACCCAATTCATCTTAATCAAGTGCAGATCCTGCCTGTTAAACCTGGTGGATTTCTTCAAAAATGTGACCAGGGCCACTGATGAGGGCAAATCTGTGCACACAGCATACTTCAAATTGGCAAAGGCTTTTGACATAATCCCACACTCAAGCATTACTGATAAACTTAGCAAATGGAGTGTAAACCCCTTTGTTGTAAGATGGGCTGCCAAATGGCTCACAAACCTGTCACACACTATCAAAGTGGGTGACTCCATATCAACCAGCAGACCTGTCACCAGCTGAGTGCCACAAGGGTCAGTGCTGGGCCCCCTACTGTTTGGTACATACGTCTCAGAAGTTCAGCCTAAAACTAAGGGGCTGTGGCTGACTAGGTCTGCAGACGACTGCAACCTGGATGCAATTACTGAATCCCCAGATAATGCCAGTATACGTCAGGAAGGTCTTATGCAGACCAACAACTAGTGTCTTAGTCAAAGTCTCAAAGTGAATGCAAAGAAATGCATCATCATTCCCTTCGGTAAAAACAATGTCCCTTCACACCATCAGATTAACAACAATAACCTATCTACCTACGAAGTTGTAAGAGATCTGGGATCACAAGTAGACTTTGACCTTAACTTTCACCACTATGTGTCTACTGTAGTTAAGAAGGTTTTCTACATAGCACACTTCATTAGCAAAGGCATTGTCTCTAGAGCAAAGAAGGTTATAACCCCTCTATCCTAGTCACTAATCAGGCCCATACTTGAGTGTAACGCCCCTTTCAGCATGTACTGTACAAAGTATCTGCAGCAACTGGAGAGACCTCAGAAGTTTCTAACTAAGAAGTTCAAGGGACTCCAATATGCACCTTACACAGAGTGCCTACAGTCCCTGTCACTATACTCAGTATCATATAGACTTCTTAGGGGAGACTTATGCCTGGCTTACAGAGCAATTTCCAACGCAAACCTAATGAATTTGCTGCATATCTGTAAATCAAACAGGACTAGAGCTACCTGCTCCAGGAAACTAAATATAGCCTGTGAGTTGAATAGGACATGCTGGAGGGACAGATTTGTTTCCCAGCAACTGCCACATCTTCGGAATAGGTTGCCAATTCATGTAAAGCAGAGGACCCCTATTACACTGTTCAAAAGAAACCTGGAAGAGTGGATAAGACACCATAAATTCTCACTAGGGATAGCACTCACAACCCTCCTGGATATGGCCAGTCATTAATACATACAGTCCTAGGTATTGACTAGAGTATATATGGTATTAGATTGGGATGAAACAGCTAGGCTTGAAATGACCTCCAGGTCGAAAGCCTAGTAACTTCACATGATCCTATGATCCTATGTCCCTCAATAACATTAAGCTTACCCTTTCATGAAAACATTAATATAAATATGGAAATATGCATCATAATTGGTAAACAGTGGTTAATATCTGAACTGACGTACATCCTAGACAAACAATCTTGGTGCCATCTTGTTCCTCACAACCTTCCTTTTCACATTTTATCTATTGTTAATTGCTATTTTGTTGATTAAGGAAGAGAGCTACAAAAATTGTTATGATGCCATGAAGAGCTATGGCTGTTATCTGAAAATACAATAAAAGGTGCCACGGAGGATTAAAGCTATGAGTTATCAATCACCTTTTTCCTGTAGTCCAAGGTTTGATTTCATCAGCTTCTATTTGCACCTTGTCTCACTCTGTGCAAGTCACTCAATCAAATATTTTTCCCAGATCACCCACAAAACAGGAGACCTTGTGTTAAAAATTGAATTAATTAAGTCCCTCCCCAAGAAATCGTACCCTCTCCTCTGCTAACCTTAAACATAATTCATTCTCTTCATTCTGTTTTCACATTTACCTCCCTTCTTTCTCTTGCTTTCACTTTTTCATTTGGTTTTACAAACATCTTGATTTCTTTAGTGCCACACACTTTGAATTACATATTTCATAAATACGTTCCTCTATTTTAGGCAAGGCTCAAAAGACAAACCCACCTCCATAGGTATCACAAGGGATAAGAAACTAAGAGTAATGCTACTCAACGCCAGAAGTCTAAACCTCAAGATGCACGCACTCGAAACTCTCCTTAGCATGGAGAACATCGATATCTGTGCAGTAACAGAAACCTGGTTCAAGGCTCCCGAGAGCACCCCAGCACTACCAGGTTATACCTCATACCATGCTTTTCGGCCTCAAAACTTGGACCGAACCACAAAAGGAGGGGGAGTATCAATATTCGTCAAAGATACCCACACCTCCAGGTTGGTGGCACAGCACGAGGCATCAGAGACTATTCATGTGCAACTAACAGTGGATAAAACTGCCTTCCAGTTTATAGCCTGCTACAGACCACCCTCCCAAACCCAGGAACCCCACTCGGCCTTCCTGAGAACACTGGAAAATATGAAGGTCTCTCCAAACACCATTATATTGGGTGACTTCAACTACCCAAACATAGACTGGGAGCATTACTCTAGCTCCAACACCCTAGCCCAAAGGTTCCTAGAATTTATAAACTCAAATGCTATAGAACAACTTGTTACCACTCCCACAAGAGGGGAAAACATACTGGACCTGATCATCACCAACATGGGGACTCTATGCTCCAGACCAGAAGTGTATCCCTCACTGGTAAGATCAGACAATAAACTAATCTCACTGGATTTTCACATCCCGACCCCACCCCCTGCCCAGAAAACCACAGTGAAAAACTTCTCTAAAGCAAATTTCACACTCCTCAAAACCGAGGTGGAATCCTTCAAAGCCCCCGAGCCTGTGGAAAATACAGCCCAGACCGCAGAATCCTTTATAAATGCATTCTATGAACACCTTCAGGAAAGCATGGATCATGCAATCCCAAATAAAACCAAGACCCAATTCTCCAAAGGCAGACGCCCTGTCTGTTGGACCCCAGCCATAAACAAACTATACAATAGAAGGAGGAAGCTACTACATTATAGAGCAAAATCCCAAAAAGGGAAGGCATCTCTGATCAGTATTAGCAAAAAACTATGGGCACTCATAAAATCGTCTAAGGCCAGCTTACAAAGAAAAATTGCACAGGACTCTAAGGATAATCACAAGGCTTTCTTTAGTTATGTCAGGAACCTGGGTGGGAATTCCCAGATATGCTCAGAATTAGTCCAAAATGACAAAAAATACACCGAACCCACAGACATTGCCAACATCCTAGCTGACAGGTTCAGCGCAAACTTCTCCCCCCCTCCCCATCAAAAGGGCAAATATCTATCCCAGCAGTGTGCTGCCCCCCTGACATCTCAGATGCTCAGGTAAGAGCCGCCCTCTCCAAAGCAAAAAACACAGCATCAATGGGACCAGACGGTGTCCCAGGCTGCGTCCTACATGAACTCCAAGAAGAGCTAAACCCAAACATAAAACTACTGTTCAATCTCAGCCTTACTACAGGATATGTACCCAAAGAGTGGCGTACAGCAACAGTGGTCCCTCTCCACAAAGGTGGTGCCTCAACAGATCCTGGAAACTATCGCCCCATAAGCCTGACTAGCTTGGTCTGCAAAGCTATGAAAAGGATCATCATGGACCTCATAAATAAAGATATTGGGGACCTACAGACACTGGATCCTACCCAGTTTGGCTTTGTTAAAGGCAGAGCCTGCCTCTTAAATCTGGTCAATTTCTTTGAAACAGTCACCAAGGCCATTGACGAGGGGAAGGTAGTCCACACAGCCTACTTGGACCTTGCAAAAGCCTTCGATACAATACCCCACTCGGGCATTACAGATAAGCTCACCAGCTTAAATATAAACCCCTATGTCACTAGATGGGTTGCAAACTGGCTCAAGGACAGAACCAACATGGTTAGAATTGCTGGAGCCATGTCAGACTCCAAACCAGTTACAAGTGGTGTCCCACAAGGCTCAGTTCTGGGACCTCTCTTGTTCAGTATATATTTCTCGGAGGTACAGGCCAACACGGAAGGACTGTGGCTGACCAAGTTCGCAGATGACTGCAAACTGGGCACCATAATCGACTCTCCAGCCGACACAAGCATCCTCCAAAAGGGCCTCATAGAAACAGACAACTGGTGCCAGAGCCATGGCGTCCAGCTAAACACCAAAAAGTGTATAGTCATCCCCTTTGGCAAAAACAAAGTGCCCACAAATTACCACATAGGTGGTAATCCATTAAGTACGGAAGAAGTAATTAGGGACCTGGGAACCCAAGTTGATAGCAATCTCTCATTTGACAACGACGTGGCCAAAGTGGTTAGAAAACATTTTATATAGCCCACCTAATCATGAAGGGATTCACATCTAGATCAGGGGAGGTCATCGTGCCTCTTTACTCATCCCTCATCAGGCCCATAATTGAGTACAATGTCCCTTTTGGGATGTACCTTACCAGACACCTGCAGCAACTGGAAAGACTCCAAAAGTACCTCACCAAGAGGATCAAAGGTCAAAGATGCCATATGCTGCCCGGTTAAAGAAACTCCAGCTCTACTCAGTGGTATACCACCTGCTCAGAGGTGATCTGTGCCTGACGTATAAAGCCATGTCCAACCCGGAATTAATGGACATGCTGCACCTCAGAAAATCCAAATCCCATCGAGCTATGCGCTCGAGAGACTTGAACCTCAGCACTGAAATAAATAGAACATGCTGGAGGGACAGATTCATAACCCAGAGGCTCCCTTCACTCTGGAATAAAATCCCAGTCCAGGTTAGGCAGAGTCCCTCATTGACTCTCTTCAAGAGGAATTTTGATGAGTGGATGGGAGATCGTAGGTTTACCCCGGGTATCACTTCTGTGTCACTGTTAGATGGAGGCACAGTATACTAACCTCAAAAAAGGGCATAGCAAAATTAATTTAAAATGGGTGGCAAAAGCCAAACACACTCTGGCTAGGCTTATAAATGCCCTAGGGCAGATAGCCTAGTATGAACCCATGAACCTTTGAACCTATGAACCTATTGTTCTTTCATTTACATTGTAAAGCCAAGTTTGAAGTTTTCACCTGGTTGATGTTCGCACAGAGTGCTGTATGGTTTACACTACTTTAAAACATCAGTGTTATTTTTTGCCAAATGACACAAGATTTTTGTTCCTCATCAGGCTGTTCCCAGGTTAAAATATTTAGCCAAATAATAAGCAAGCATTAATGCCCTACAGAGTGTGTTACTGTGTAAATAACACCTGCCAAGGGGTGTTATGAGATCCAATGCCACAGACGTAGTATACGTAAATACTGCTGGAGAAAGTATTTTACATTAAAATGTAACATTTAAAAAATATCCATATTTACTTCATTTGTTGGTCCCTTGTAAAATGTGTGGTTTGTTTCCAGTCATTGGGGATTAAAGTCACTAAATAATGACACACATTTCAGCTTCAGACTTCATTTTCTTCAGAACATCCATGCTAACACAAATCCTGTTATTCAAGCATCTTTGTAATTATTAAAAGAGCAATATTTAAAATCTGCTCCAATTCTCGAGCCTTTGTTACCCTTTTATTTTAGGCTTTATTCAGATTTCTTGAGCTAAGAGGTTAAGAGGTATGCAAACCTCTTTGCTGCTGCTGCCAGATTGATTTTACTCTCTCACACACACAAACACACTCATGCTTTAGAAAATACATGTTATCATAAATCCTGTTATTCAAACAACTTTTGTAATTTAAAAAAAGCAGTATCATTTCTTATTTTTGAACCTTTGTTCCACCTTTATTTTAGGCTTCATTGAGATTTCTTGAGCTAAGAAGATGAGAGGTGTGGTGCTGTTGTCACTGCTCGATTCACTCTTACACACACACACACGCACACACGCACACACACACACACACACACACACGCACACGCACACACACACACACACACACACACACTCTTTTATGCGTGCAAGCACACACACACTCACACAGGCAGATAGAAACAGAAATAGAAGTACACTTTTCTTTCTTTTTATGTTTCCTTTACTTTTATACTTGCTAAACAGCAAAGGTACTGCTTGGTGTGTGTAAAAATAATAGCTTGATTAATCTCACTTTCATGCACACATACACTCACGGACATAAACAGACTTTTCAAATTTTTTTTAATTTTCTTTTTTTTTTCTTTTACACTAACTAAACAGCAAAAGCACTGCTTAGCAAGTGTAAAATAATGGTGGCCGTGGCCGTTAGCTTTCTTTCAGTGTAAGCTGCATGGTGGCTTAATATGCTACCGTGAAGCTGTGGACCTATTTTTCAGTGGGTGTTACCTGTACATTAACATTCTGCTGGAGAACGTTCATTCTCCAGTCAGGGTGTCAGCACAAAAGGTCGCCCATTCCCTAATGCTAAATAATCTGTCTGTTTATTAACTTCCTTCCAACTATTTTCTAATGCAAACATCGTTGTTCTGATTATTGTCTGCATGGCTTTACCTGATAAAACTATTTATAGTAATATTTTTCTAAAATATACGTATGACTATGTGTGTGTGTGTGTGTGTGTGTGTGTGTGTGTGTGTGTGTGTGTGTGTGTGTGTGCCTGTTTGTCTGCCTGCCTGAACTATGCAGTAGTTACTGGGCCAGATTCACGAAGCCTCCGTGTAAGAGTTATAACTCTTACACGGAGGCTGCAGTTAAACGGTGTGATGTCAGCATGTCATGCATATGCATGAGGTGCATGAGGCATGCTGAATCACACTAGTAACTCTTACACGGTCCGTGTAAGAGAGTAGGGGCGTGTCTGTAGGCTAAGCCCTGCAAGCGGACATGCCCGGAAGACTATAATGGCTGAAAGTAAACAGCCACGAGAGAGGCCATGGAAATGTGAATAAACACACTACACAACACATGCCCCAACTGACCATCAGTGTATAAAGTGAAGAGATGTTATAAAATTAAATTAAAACCTTTTTTTTAAAACCCCGTAAATGTTTGCTACTGTGTGCGCGGGTGTGCTACTAGCGCAATCACAGTTAGCAGTCAGTGGAAAAGGATATAAGAACTAAATATGCAGAGTAAGCCAAGAAGTAATAGCTTAGTGGTAGAGTTGCCGGCCTAAGAGTAGGCAGGCAGGGTTCGAGCCCCCACAACAAACTTTTTTTTTTTTGTAAATAAGCACTAAAAAGCCCCCTGACAGTATTGTACAAATGTAAATGTATTCCCTTTTGTAAAATGGAATGAAATGGAGCATATATTTTGAAGTAACACAATAATAAAAATAGTCAGAAATGTACTGATAGCTAAGCTGCTGTGAGACAGACTGCCCGTAGCTGAGTACTGTTTAACAAGCTGCAAACTGCATGCCCATTGCTAAGCACCGGTTTAATAGGCTGAAACTGTTTGCAACTAGCTGTGCTTAGCTGAACATGTGTGTCACTAGCCAATTAAGATTTATCCCAGCGCACACCGTTTGCGAGCCGCTCCCAAAAGCTAACTGCCAGTGCGCATGCGTTAGCTCCACGCAAACGAGCGCAGACCTGGTTTTAAGTGCTTAAAAGTGCTTTTGGCATGTTTGATTGACAGGTCCTCAACTCAGTTCTGTAAGGAAAATCAAAAATCAGTTGCTAGATTTGAACCCAGGATACCATGCACTAGAGTCAAGGTACTAAACCACTAAGCCATGACAGCAGTACCTAGAAATGCAGAAATAGCATATATATGTGATAAAATCCAGAATGGAGCATGATAAAGCATTTTCAGTGAAGTAGATACAATTCCAAAACGGCCAATCAGAGAAATGTGCGGGAAAAGAGGCATATATAAGCCCCATAGGCGAGAATACACAGCAGAAACGATTGTAGAACAGACCTGCAGTCAGAATGAGTGGAGTAGGTGAGGGACATTGCTTTCGAGCACAGCGTTGGGGCATTGAGGAGTCCAGATACATGGTCTGGCTCCTTGTCCATCATCACGAGGCCCAACTCATGCAGGGCCAGGTCTCATGGGGAGCATACAGGGCAGAGGCATGGGACCAGTTGGCTCGTGATCTGACCAGTGCTACTGGCATTCCACGCACTGGTGAGCAGGTCCGTCACCACCATGCGGACCTGAAGCGATGCAAGCAAGACCAGTTGACCGAATGGATCCAGGAGGCCCGGGATATGCCCAACGCCCCACTACTGAGTAAGTTACATTTTACTTATATATGTAAGGATTTCAACTGGCTGATACTATGGAGATGTGTAGTCCAATATTACTTCTTTCGTATTACAGCTGCAGGTGTCCGCTCTATGAACCGCGAGATGCATGGTCAGGCTGGTGCGCGCCACCATGCAGGTTAGTAACCCCACCCAGTACTTGTAAATAAATATTATACTGTAGCATGTATCAGAACACTGCAGTGTATTTATTAAAAGTAATATAATGTGCAAGCAAGATTTGAAAGTCTGCAGGTATGGCTGCAACAATTTCATCAGTATGCAAGTGTAACTGGAAATATAATTGATAGAATTAAACAGTGCTGTAATACAGATGTCCCACCATTAATTAAAATAGTGTAACCTGCAGTAGTCTCAAGAGTACAGCTTCAGAATCTGAGGTAGTCACATGTGAGATATATCCCCTGTTGAAATGCTGAATCATGACAGAAGTGAGGCTGTTGGAAAGTGTTTGAATCACCACCAGTCTAACATGTGAACAAAGCCTAGAAGTAGCAACCTGAACTGTGAAGTTGCAGGATGTGTGAGAGTGACAGAAAGGGTCATGTATGAATAAATAAAGTAGTAATAACCCCTGAATATATTAGCCCCAGTGTGTTTCTACAGAACTAAATGCATGTGGGAAGTACAACTTAATATCCCAAACTGATTTGAGTGTGTCAGAATCTGGAATGTCTAGGCCACATTCTGTATATGGTGATCACAGTAAACAATTTGCAGATAGAATGAATGATTATTTGACAGACTAAACAGCCATAGTTGTCCCCTGTCCTGTCATCAAAGTGTAGCAGGATGATGTATCTGATCAAATTCAAAATAAGTAGGATAGTGATGTATTTGTAACTAGCATGATAGTCAAATAAAAATTATTTTGAAACATCAGCTTCAACTTAATTGTGTACCTATTACAAATGTAAATCAATGTGTAACATATGAATGTGTCATCACTTTCTATCTCCACCCAACCCTATAATTCCATATAACAATACCCACTAAATAATGGTATGTGAACATTTCATTAATCATGGACATTTGTCCGTTCCAAAAATATATGCATGTCTGTTCGTGCATGTGCCCTGTTCATACCTGCAAATTTGATGGCCTGTTGCCATTAATCAACCCTGCATGTTGTTTGACTGTGTATTTCTGTTCAAATAATGCATGTGATATTGATATGCCCCTTGTTCAATGGTGTTAATATCTGGGTGTTTGTTTGATGGGAATACCAATGCATGCTGTTACAACTAATCTGAATGGAATAAAATGCCACTAACCCAAACTAACATAACAACTCACAAACCTAGAACGCTTGGGAAGGCAGGTCCCAGCGGACCCACCTCTCCCACCTCAGCTGGCGCCTGCACCTGGCACTAGTGCCCAGGCGGACCCCCTCCGGTGGCCCTGTGCCACCTTCGGGTGGAAGCGCTGCAGGGATGGGGCCGTCCGCCTCTGCAGTGTGGCCGGAGGGGTTCGTCCACTCACCCTCCAAGGTGTCCAGTCTGTGGTGCGAAGGGAGATCCAAGACTCCGCTCTTGGGCCCCACGCCAGCTTGAGGCTCGTGTGGCACAGCTAACGGCCCCGCCATTGCCCCGCCCACACAGCTCCCAGCACAGCCCGTCCTGGGCTGTGAAGGAACAGTGGCAACTGCCTATGGGTGGGGATATCAGTTCCACTGTTGCCATCTGTGGGCTCATGCATCTCGGATATCCCAACCTCCATCCCCGCCAATTGTGTAACCCCACGTGTGTCATACACGCCCCTGTATGCGTCTTGTCTGTCTTGTCTGTTAACCTACCCAACCTACCTCCCCAGCTATACCGACTTCCTTCACCTGACATACCACTGTCACCTGAAAAAAAGGGCACTCTGTACCCACAAAAAATTACGCCCATACATAGCTGTCCATGTCGCACACATGTCTGCTTGACATTGAAACAGTTAATTACAATTGGCTCTACAACAAATATTAATGTTGTCCTGACACCTCTTTCAGGGGTGAAAGGTTTGCAATGTCTCACCAAAATACATGGAAATGCACAGCTGTTGCTGCCAAAGACATGGGCATCTATGGGCCTTACCTACATCCCTCCTGCAAATCCACGCTTGTTTCCCTACTGTCTTACCTCTTTGTGACCCCTTTTCACCACTTTCCTGTCACCCTTTTTCTTTTCTTTCAAAGAAATTAGCTGGTGTGCTTGTGTTAGCGGAGCTCACCGCAGTGCGTGAGCTCTGCGGCAAACGAGCGCAGACCTGGTTTAGTGCTTAAAAGTGCCTTTATGGCACTTTGATTGACAGGTCCTGTACTCAGTTTGAAAGTTTGCAAAGAAAAATAAATTCCCACTGTCAGTCTAGAACCCAGGACCTTGGTAACATTAGTCTGTATGACCTACCACTAAGCCATGCTTGCCTTACAAAAACACAGTGCTAAAATAAATATAACATATAATAGTAGGAATCAGTATAAAGGCAATATAGGAGGTGTACTATCCAAAGCATGTCAGGTAGAGTTTCAATGGCCAAATTACTGGATTCCCATACTAGTTCAGTGTTAACAGAAA